>NC_089750.1:36890052-36892552 GCF_040412425.1 Macrobrachium rosenbergii | reverse complement strand
ATACAAAAGTTATTCCTAATTCGTACATTAGAAAACTACCGTTATTAGCTGAAGACGGTTGAAATGACTATGTTATGTTGTCGTCGGTTACCTTGTTTGTTTGTCTGTTATTTAGAAGGATTTCAATATAACTAAAGACTGAATAATATATATATATATATATATATATATATATATATATATATATATATATATATATATATATATATATATATATATATATATATATATATACATATATGTGTGTGTGTATATGTATATATGCTTTATGACAGGCAACAGATAGGAATGTAAACCTTCGGAAAAAAAGAGACCTTTTGGTGCTCGCTCTCTCTCTCTCTCTCTCTCTCTCTCTCTCTAGCATCTAGCGATCATTACGATCCACAACTGTACCGTTTATAAAAAAGCACCCAAAGTCTGTCATCATATTCTTAGTATCTATGGCGGCGATCTAAAATCTCCGAACGCACTCAGCACCCTTGCTTACCCGTCATTCCAAGGTTCTTACAGGTTTCTAACAAGAGTAAACATGTTGTGAGGACTTTGTATTATATATATATATATATATATATATATATATATATATATATATATATATATATATATGTGTGTGTGTGTGTGTGTGTGTGTGTGTGTGTGTGTGTGTGTGTAATGTCTCTATCAGGTACTGCTGCTCATGGTGTGCTTGATAACACCACAGCCCTGTCTGACCTTGTTTCCAGACACTTGGGTCTTTGGCAGTCTTCCCAATTACTTATCTTGCAATGATACAGTGCGAATAAGTTTGCTATCCCTCAGCATCATCAAAGCAACCGGGATTGCACGCAAGAATTGTAAACATTGACCTCTGTTTTTCTCGTGTTCATTCTGTTGAACCAAACTCTTCTTTGATAAATAGTAATAAACTCCAGCTATCTTAACCAATTTGGGTGCATTTTACTTTCTTCAAACTAAGATTTGAAAACAGAGGAGATGCAAGATATCGAATAAATACTAACATCTTTAGCCAGCACACCATAAAGGTAAAAATCCTTATCTTGTATACTCTTCGCTACAAACAGTCCTTATTTCCTCTCTCTCTTTTTTATAGGACAACTGGTGAGATCAAAGATTTAGGACGTCAAAGATATTTCAATAAGGTGCTTTTGTTAAGGTATGGAATCATATGCAATATCGGAAACATCATCAGAAAAACCAACTTGTTAGTGATAAAATCAGTGATTTGATTTTTGTTTTTCCCTGAAGGCTGGTTTTAAATAATCATCCACGATTAAAATAGACTATATTGTGATCACCTTCAATCAAGTAATGAAAAAAGTATAAACAGTATAAGTTAAAAAGGTTGGTGCCAACTCGCATCCGTGCTTCAGCTGCAGTGTACAACAAGCTCACCTGACTTTTCTAACTCACATATTCCCTCTTGTCCTCGTGGATTGGCTTTATGGTGTTTAAAAGTTTGGGTAGACAATCGAGACTTGATTTGTCAAAGCTTCCAAGGTGGATAAACGGTGACATCATTCTTTCTTCGATGTGTGGACTCGAATTACGCTGGGTGAGAAAATGCTTCATCATTTTCTTCAGGATTAGGCTTTCAACGGCTCTGTGAAGTTGTACTTCTGTTGAAGTGCTTATATGTCAGCGACCGTTATGGTGTTTTTTTTCCTAACAGCCACCCTTTGTTAAAAGAAACGGCTCAGTTATAAACACAGACATAAACATTGACAGACACGCAAACGTACACAAACAAACACACACACATATACTGCATACATACAGTATATATATATAAATATATATATATATATATATATATATATATATATATATATATATATATATATATATATATATATATATATATATATATATATATATATATATATATATATATGTGTGTGTGTGTGTGTGTGTGTGTGTGTGTGTGTGTGTGTGTGTATATATATATATATATATATATATATATATATATATATATATATATATATATACATGTATGTACATATGAATCAAGTATGAGTGTGCAGAAACTTCATACTCTGTTTTATTTGGAAAATTAACGTAAAAGTCATAGCATTTATATACGTCGGCAGGCCACGTAAGTTCTTACATTTAAGCAAACAAAATAATCATTCTGGATGAGTGTTGTGAAACAGTTTTATGAACGCAAACTTAATCCGCGTTATAGTTATAACTGTAATTGCCATAATCTATAGTTTACATTTCTTTTGAGACATTTTTATTTACTCTTATTTCTTTTTACGTTAAAAAGAAATTCTGAAAATCCTGCTGCTAGATTTTCCCCTCTCTCTGAATAGCAAAGGAGTAACCATTTATTTAATATTTTGCCATTTTATTATATCAGTTGTGTGTAATTTTTTCGAAAAATTATTGAAAATACAACATTTTTCCGAAAAAAATCACGTTTTCTTTGAAAGGGCACTCAAAGATTATAGTTGCCGAAAAGTAACGTTGGTACACATAAAACTGTGTACTCATAATG
>NC_089750.1:36862552-36885052 GCF_040412425.1 Macrobrachium rosenbergii | reverse complement strand
TAACGTCATGACTGGAGTTGCTGGGTCTGTGCTGTGTCGTGGGATCATGACCTGACAGTACCAATCCATTTATCACTTATAAATTCCCCTTCGGTGATAATTCTCCATCAGAGATATTCCCGAGGTAGTGTGAGTTTTCATATTAAGACATTTGTAGCTTCAAGATTGTACAGTATATAAATCATGGTGTGATAAAAAAATTCAGATATATATATATATATATATATATATATATATATATATATATATATATATATATATATATATATATATATATATATATATATATATATATATATATATATATATATATATATATATATATATATATATATATATATATATATATATATATATATATATATATATATATATATATATATATATATATATATATATATATATATTATAATTAGCAAGAATTCACTAGCAAATTGCTCCTTTTCTTTTCCTGTCTATCAACATGCGCTGTGCACCTATCTATCAGCCCGAGCTGGACAATTGAGGTTCACAGTCAGAATACAAGGGATTAAATCGATTGTAGGCCACTCCTTTTAAGTAGATAATTCCTTATTCGAGGCAAAAGTGAATCTGTCTGGCCGACTATTTCCGTGCAATCCCCCCCCCACAAACAAGACACGGGCACAGCTGAAATGACTCAACTCCTTTTCGAAGAACTTGCCCCCTGCCTGTATCAGATGGCATAAAAGGAGAGATGGACAAGGGCCTACTGTCAGAGACTTGCGGGACAACATGGCGTAGAGAGATGATGAACAAACTCACCACCAACCCCATGAGGAGGACTATGTCCCTCGCAGACAATGCCCTTAGCTCATCCCTTCTCCATCTAACCACATGGCCCCTCAAAGTATACTTTTACCTTCGTGCACTTCGACCGCCAACCATGTGTTCCTTTTCGCTGCTGGCCTGATCCTAACACAAAGGCTACCCACTCCATTACCTGGTGCTTCATGAAGTCACCCATGTGTTGCCCGCGCCGTCGGCACCCCTACATCCTACCATGTGGAAGATCAACACCATCGCCCTTGTGAATCGGGAGTCAACCATGTGCAGCCTTCTTCGCTAGAACCACTTCTCCCTTACGGTAAAGTGCTCTGTAAAGACATCCTTTCAGTCATGCTTTGTCCTCATAGAATTTACTTAATTTGAGTGCCAGTAATCACAGAATTTTTTGTTCAATTCCACCCTTGCTATTCGAGTGTCTGTTCTCAGTGCTAATCCATTATTAACTCATCGAGGCCCCATTGGCACCCTCAGTGCAGCTTCAAATTCATTATCCTTTTGTCTATTCCCATTACTGGCGTATAATTTGTGTATCTCTTATGTCAGAGGGATCCTATATCGTGGAATCTTCTCGGACTGCACCTGGAATCCCCAGTTTCATTCATCCCGTAGGAATCCCCTTCAGGATCAATAATTTAATTATGTTTCTCTTTCCTGTACTAATGTCTTTTATGTAAATATACTCCTTTTAGTTTACCCATGTGTTTACGTAATATTTCCTTTCAGAAGTAAGAGCCTTACGCTCATATGAAATTCCCCCTATTCTCTTGTTTTATGTTTCACTGGACCCACAAGGTCAGAATCACAAGGCTAATTTATCTATAAATGTTAATACCTGTCTCATAGAAACTATCTCAAAACCAGATTGTCCAGTAAAAACATAAAAATATTTATAAATATTCTGCTGTTTGCCCTCTCTGCATTATTAAAAAAGAATATTATTCTAACACAGACAGGAAGGCGTCTCTGTTGATGCTACGAATGTTGACAATATAGCATTAGGGGCCTAACCCATAGGAAGGATTTCACCAAGTAACCTCTAGTGAAGGTGGTCTTAAGCTTCCTTTTGCTCTGTCCTATGCATTCGGCGATGTTTTGTCAAATTTTTAGACTGCCAGAGGCATATAGGCATACGTTGGAAAAACAGCCCAGGCCTACAGCTTTGACCTGAGCTGAGTCAGAGAGAAACTTGCTATCACGGGAGTCACACGCGTTGTGTGTAACTAATTCTTTGTGCTTGCCCTCTCACTGTTTCATTGGTACTAGTGAGGCAAAACAGATATTTTCATGACTTCTGATCGTCAGTTGCATGTGCAAGCGACCCACGTCAACGGTAAGTTTGAAATTTGCCAAATTTTCGTTGACTTGCTAGTATCTCTTCCCTGTATTTCCATTTTCCTTTGTTTTCACCACTTCACCACCATCTACGAGAACCTGGTATAATCAATTTACTTTATGAAGTCTAGTGTAAGAATAATAAATATTGCTTAGTGACTCTGTGCAAACTATTCCTGTGCAGTAAGTAGGAATTAGGGAAAGTTAAGTAAGTAAAGTTCAGCATTCAGGCAGCCTTGTGTCTCGATCCCATTGTTCGGAAGAGAAATGGTCTTTACCAGTACTAAAACTGCATACAATATTTAGTAGTACAGCCATTCCTTGCGTTATATTTACTGACGGGAGCAGGGAAAATTGACTGTGTCAGATGCTGACCAATTGTTTATGTAATTTCCTCGCTATCACTGCACATTCTTTCTTTGTCGGGACTAGTTGAGTAGTAAAGGGGGGTTTGATGTAATCCATTTACTGCAGAGTAATCCGTTATCCCATAAATTGTTTTCCCGACTGGTGATCTTATTCAATTAAGTAATTGTCTGTCTTTAAGGTTAATTTTGGATTTAATTGACAGGTTACGTGGGCCATTGGCGACACAGGGCCCCATAAACTACATTAATTAATTAATTAACTCCTCAGCCAAGCCCCACATGTAAAGATATATATATATATATATATATATATATATATATATATATATATATATATATATATATATATATATATATATATATATATATATATATATATATATATATATATATATATATATATATATATATATATATATATATATATATTGTCAGGATAAACATCCCTCCCTCGTGTAAATTTGATTTCCTTATTTAATTTTGAATTCATCTGTTATTCATTTGCTTATCGAAGTCGGAGAATTTGGTGGGCATTGAACAAAATCATGATTACTTGAACCAGTCAGTAGCCATTAGCTAGGCCTCCTTACCCCTCCCCCCCAACATCATACGTTCCAACAAACAATACAAACACCCTTTTTCTACCCCCATTACGCGATGGGTTGACATGTAGGTATGGGGGAAGCCAAAAGGGCCATTTAGCGCTAGGGAACAGGTTGGGTTCTAAGCTGTAGGCATATAATAATAAGTGTGCTTTTCCTCTGCCCTCTTTGCTGGTTCTTTTGACATGCCTGCAGGTACAGGTGGCCCAAAAGCTCGACGCTCCAAGAAGCCATGTTTTTGAAGCAGGGAGACGCTCCTCTGAACTTATCTGTAGTGGATGCGCTGCATTTTTTCCCGCTCCTGTGGTTGAACTAACTCCGATGGACAACTGGAATGGCTGTTAGGCGCCAACAATAGTCATAAAAGGTTCGTACGTTGCAAGTAGTCAAATACCAGCCCTCCCCCTTTTACTTAAACTCCTTAAAATTCCATTTCTTTAACTTTAACTTCTTCCTCCACAAAGCAATCCTCATTGTTTGAATCCTGCCTGTATCCCATTCCTTGCCATTTATGTGCCTTGAATTCAAGTAAAGATCCCGTGATAACCATCAATTATCCCTCCCCCAATGCAATTTAAGGGCTATTTAGGTTAAGCGATATCAGTGTTGATTTTATCTTTGTGTGAGTGCGATCACGTGTTCCTTGTCAAAAGCCCCAATCGAATACGATTCCAAGTCTGTGATTGCGTGATTTTCTGATAATCATCTTCTAGGCTATGTCATGCTTAGTATTTAAGAACGTGTAATGGGTGATATTTCAGAGGTGGATTCCATCTCCTTCAGTGTATACCGTCATTCCTAACTTAGAATGTCTCTTTCAGGGGAGACACGCGGACTGATAACAATTACATGCTTCAGTATCTCATCTGCCACCAAAATCCTGAAAATTCCTGGTCGCAGTCATTACCGAATTCCGTTGTGGCCCGAAAATGTTCATATGAGTTATTCTCCCATCCTGGAGTTCCACCATTTGCATTACCTGAGACTATTTCATGTAATCAGGGTAAGACTGAATGTTATTATTATGATCATTGGACTGATTGTGTTACATATTGTCCCCACTTTTAATCAACTTGCTTGTTGCCAAATCATTGCATCATTGTTCCCAGTGTCCTATAACTGAATCTGCCCCTTAGTGATTATGTTGTTCTGTGTCTCATTGTTTATTTGCTAAGTCTCTGTAAATAAATCCCTGTAAATTTGTAAAAGAATTCTAATTCCCATATGGCGACCTTCCCCATTCAATTGTAAATCCAGGAAAATCTAAGGTAAGTTTTCAAATAACTTTTCCTTTTGCTCATAAGCTGGACTTTCTTGGTTTCATGACAGCATCATTATAACTTTGTTTGAATTACTCACCAGCCAAGAGTCCAGTCTATATACAATATATATATATATATATATATATATATATATATATATATATATATATATATATATATATATATATATATATATATATATATATATATATATATATATATATATATATATTATAGGCTATTTAGCATATATACATTTTATTTATGGAACTATATATGATGAATATATCTACCTGGATGAGGACTGAACCTATATATATTATTTATATTATTTATATATTATAGTGGACTGTCAGGTAATATAACTGACTGAATAATGTCACTGACACCCATCTACCAACCTGTGCAACATTTGGTTATTTGTGGATTATAGTGGACTGTCAGGTAAATAACTACCGAATAATGTCACTGACACCCATCTACCAACCCAACAGGCTACATGTATATATATATATATATATATATATATATATATATATATATATATATATATATATATATATATATATATATATATATATATATATATATATTTGTCATGTGTGGGGCTTGGCTGATGTGTTTATTACTTAATTAACATAATTTATGAGGCCCTGAGTGCCAAGAACACACATAACATGTCATTTAAAGCTAAAAATTAACCTCAAAGACAGACAATTTTTAATTGAATAAGGTCACCAGTCGAGTAGAAAACCCGACACAGAAAGACTATATAGTTAGCGAGGGAATTTTCTGAACAATCGCCCCACTCTGGTCGCAGTCAATTTTCCCTTTGCTTCAGTACGGGTTTAACACAACGGATTATCGTACGCAATTTAGAACTGATAGAGACTATTTCTCTTCCAAACAATGGGATCGAGACACAAGGCTGCCTAAATGCTGAAAATTACTTATTTAACCTTCCCTAATTCCTAGTTACTTCACGGGAATAGTTGAGTGTTGCTAAGCAATATAAATTACTCTTAATCTAGTCTTCATAAAGGTAAATTGGGTACATGGGTTATTGTAGATGGTGGAGAAGAGGGAAAACAAATAAATGGAAGTACAGAAAGAGATACTAGCAAATCGACGAAACTTTGAAAAATTCCAGACTTACCTTTCACGTAGGCTGTATGCGCACAGCAACAGACACCCGGGAGTTCTGGGATCATTTCGTCACTTCACTTAGTAAATAAAAATGGAAAGGGACAAAGGGGACAAAGAGTCGGAAGCACGGACGTGCTTCCCCTACGATAGTTTTCTTCTCTCTGACCTCCTTCAGTCAAAACAAGGCACTGGGAGCGCCCCAGTATGTATTTATGCCTCGGGGCAATCTGAAATTTTGTCAAAACATTGCCGAACATAGAACAGGGAAAAGGAAGCTTAAGACCACCTTCAATAGAGGTTACTTGGTGAAACTTTCCCTATGGGTTTAGGCCCTAATGCTAACTAAAAAGACGTTACTTTTGAAATCCCTGCACTACCCTGGCCGATAAAAAAATGCCTTGTCATCATGCCTTGTTAGAATGATATGACTACAGTAAAAATGCATAGAGGGCGAACAATATATATATATATATATATATATATATATATATATATATATATATATATATATATATATATATATATATATATATATATATATATATATATATATATATATATATATAAATATACATACCAGGTGACCAATACAGTGCTGCCTGGAAAAACTCTGAATGACAATCGATACACCATCTCTGTCTCTCTCTCTCTCTCCCGCTTTCTCCTCCCTAACACCCCCTCTTCTCTCTCTTTTCCTCTCACTCTCTTTCTCACTCTCTCCCAACACACCCATTCACTATTATAGAATTCGACAACCTAAGGCCCTTTATTAGCAGTCAAGTTTACCTGTCACTTCTTTTGTGAGTTTATAGAAATTGCTGTTAAAACTTACGTGTAGACAACACTTTGTGGGCGGAGACAGTCCACTCACCAGAACGGATGAACTGATGTTATTACCTAAATATCTTCCAACCGACTGACAGGTAATTGCATGTGTGGATAGGTTAGCGCCAATTTCGTGACATTTGCTGCTGTATTCCATCTGGGAAGCATCTCAGATGCTCTTATCAGAATATGGAATAAATTACGTATAGGTGTTATTCATTTCACTGTTAGACCCTTCAATGCTATTTCAAGGCCGTTATAGGCTACATCCAAATCATACATTAAAAACTTAAAACAATATTTCCATGTGATACAGACAATTTGATATATGCCTTTTTTATGTGTCACTATAATGAAAGTAAACTTCACTTCCTAATTCATAAAAAACTGAACCAACCCCTCAGTTCTAATTAAATTCGTCATTAATATTATGCGAGAATAGAAGTCTTTTTTTAATAAGAAATATTTAGTCTATACTCTGTTACGCCTTTTTACTTCTTTCCTATTATTAAGCGAACTGCTGCAAGAGTTAGCCTTCCACCCCCTCATCATATTAAGAAAAGAGTGGCAAAACACTTTCCGATACAGCTAACTTCAACTCATGATACATATTTTTGCATTGGTTTAGGGACATAACATAATAAATTACAACTCATTATCTTTACAATGACGTCGAATTCTTTAACGTAGAATTGTGTATAAAGTTATATGTATGGCATCTATAAACTTGGTCAATTAGTACAGCGACGTAATCATGAATCAAATAAATCTTTCCCTTCTTGAAGGAATGTTGGGCAATCGGTATTTATTGTTTTGAATAAATACACGTTTATAAACGATAGAAATTAATATATATCATTCTAATATATAACCACAAACAATCATATTATTTTCCTAAATAATGAGAATACTATTCCTTACTGTTTATGATGACATCGGCTAAATGTATGAATTGATGTGTTGTGTAAACTTGTTCTTCTTACACAGTGTTGGTGATCATGTAATAAATGACACGGGATAGTGTGTAGGACCATTTTAACACTGTACACGAGAAGAGAACGTGTTTATTTACCTATTATTGTTTTAGAGAGAGAGAGAGAGTTTCGCAGTGGTTTCTGCTGGCTAAATGTGTTGAGTTTAGCCACTACTATGCATGCAAGGACTCAGCTTCATTTACTATGGAAAGAAATTATTGATTTAGGTTTTCAGTGTAGATTTTATCGAGGTAATAAACAATTATATTAATTATTATCATAAGTTATGATCAAAATTCACATAAATCAATAAAAATTGATGTTACAGAGGATTTATTGTAGTAAGTTAACCATAATTCTGGCAGTGCCAGAAGAAAAGGTGAAGCGTCAGGTGAAAAATGAGAATAAACCCAGAAAAATGAAGGAAACGGTGATGTAAAAATGAAAATTTCATTTGTCATGTCTGTGTTTGTATGTCTATCATAGGGTAGGGGTATTTTTGAGTTAAAAACCTTTCTGGGATGACATAGAGTCCGTGTGCAAAATTTTGTCTGGGTCTGATAAGCGGTTTGGATTTCTGTAGAAACCAAACAAAAATACAAACATTCACTTTTATATATATGGGTGCAAGTTATTCCCCAGGTAAAGTGTATTCGATATTAATGATTTATATATATATATATATATATATATATATATATATATATATATATATATATATATATATATATATATATATATATATATATATATATATATATATATATATATATATATATATATATATATATATATATATATATATATATATATAAATATATATATATATATATATATATATATATATATATATATATATATATATATATATATATATGTGTGTGTGTGTGTGTGTGTGTGTGTGTGTGTGTGTGTGTGTGTGTGTATTCATGTACAATTGTCACAATTCCCTTTTAAATCTTCGAATTCTTCACACTTTTTCGATATGCTTGTCACTGCAAAGCCTTAGATCCAAATGCAGGAATTATGAAATAAATTGTGATGTCCAGTTGGCATTTTCCGGAGATGTAACCGAGTACTGGAACCTTTCCCTGAAAAAAGTAGGTTGCCATATCTTAAAAACTAACCATAGAATTTTCTTGAAAATAATCAAATTATGTTTCCCACCCCCAAATTACCGTAGAAGCATAAATTTGACCAAGCCTAACCTAATCTAGTGGCATGGCAGAAAAACTGGGGCTGGTGCAATACTAGCATACATCTCTGGAATTTGCGTCCGGTTGCAGGATTCGAACCTGCATCCCAAGTACCATTACGAGGTCACGTTGCCGACATGACCACGAGAAGAATAAAAGTCTGTTGCCTCTCATACATACATATACCATTCAAATTTTCAGATATATTTATAAGAGTCGGAATAGACAAAGATTGCCCACTTTTACCCAAAGTGAACTATATAACTACATCTAGCCTGCTGGATTAATTGGTGGGTGACTGACTTCATCTAGTCGGTTATCCTCCTCATTCCACCCTGTTAGGGTAAGTTATTTCTTAGGTAAACTACAGTAAATTTAAAACCAATAGGGTATAAGAAGCGCTCGCAGGAAAGGGTGAAAGGAAAGATCGTAGATCCTGAGCATTCATGTTTATTTCAAGACCTGATCACAGTAACAGAGAGGAGAAAAAGTACAAAACTGTAACACTGCATTCGTTTGGTAAAGAAATACATACATAAACAAGAGTAAAGATCAACTCTCCTATTGCTAGTATTTACAAATTAAGTAATACATCAAATAGCCCACTGTTATCAAGAGTAATTACTATGCTGTCTTACGAGGGAAAAGGCTCTTTTAACTGTTGGTTCTTTAAATATCTCATTTTTCATAATATTATCAACATTGTAAAATCCAGGAATAAAACATGATTCTATTATTAGTCTTTCTATAATAACGCTAGATTTATACTGTGTTGTCGTATCTTTCCAGTTTGTTACGCGGCCTTCGTCTCTCACATGAATAAAAATGCCACTAGGTTGGTTACCAGTTCGTACATTATAACGATGCTGGGAAATCATTGTGCAACAAGATTTCCCAGTCTGTCCCAGGTACACTTTATCACAGCCTGTACACTGAATACAATATACACATCCTACTTCACTTTCTTTAGGGTTGTTCTTTATCAGCACGGTTGATACAATTATCATATTTAAAAACAACGTTTATGTTTAATTCTTTCAGTAATTTAAGAAGATGACAAAGTTCATTGTAATAAGGTAAACATAAAATATTCTCAGTTTTAAACTCCTTCCTAATCTCTGAACCATAAAAACAATTCTTTGCTTTCCTTAATGTATCGTCTAAAAAATAAATCTGGTAACATAACTTTTTAGGATTTCTTCCTCCAGATATACTGGGTCACATATTTTCAGGGCTCTAAGAGAAATAATGTACATATCCATCAATTTGGGCAGGTTTACCGTAAACTTTAAATTTCAATAAATTATTAGATGCAATTATTAATACATCAAGAAAAGCAATACAATTATTATTTTTTTCTTCTATTTTGAATGTAATGGAAGGCACAAAACTATTCAAACGCTCCAGAAATACCAAAGGGTTTGCATTCAACGGCCAAAGAACTAGAATATCGTCAGCATACCTTAACAGAACAAAGGGTATCTGCATATACTAGGCAATATTCTACTTGTGTGAAATACCTACCATCACTGTAAAATAGTTGTCCAAATCTCCGTAATTTGGACAATCAAGCTTTTTCGGATCTTGACCGTATAATTTTGGAGTTATACATCAAGGAGCAAAAAGTAACCACTAAAATGCAATTTGAGAAAAGTGAGAAAGCTAAAACAGTGTACTGTATATGCTGAGTGGTGGCAGGTAATATATGATTTGGTGTACGAGATACTTCGACGAAAAAGAATCAGTCATCATCCTCTATTAGTGAGAAAACTTGAACCATTTGAAAAAAGTTTGTGGTCTAAAATGAGTAATTCGCAATTATTTGAAAAAAATATGTCTTCAGCCGTGCTAGACAAAAATGAAAAACTTGTTTTAGGTTACGGGATGAATTTTTGTTTTGCAGGTAAACAAGTCAATCTTGTATCAGTTAAAAAAGCATTCATTCGTTTAGAAAAGAACAAGTCCCATAATGTTAGCAGTGATGAAATACTAATTGCCAGAGTATGTGTGTATAGTGCTCTTAAACCTAAACTGAGTCATACCATACCTAAGAGATTTCGTCTAGCACTTAGCAGATTAACAAATAACAAGAACATCCACATAACGAAGGCTATTTTTATTCTCGATAAACGAGTTTACATTGAGAATATTAATGATTTACTCAGTGATGAAAGTACATATTGCGAAGTTCCAAGGGACCCAACAGCTAATGCAAACAAAACTTTCAACAGCAATATGAAGACATTGCTATAGGACCATCCAGACATGATAAAAAGATTTAGCAAGATCAACCCTAGCCTCCCATATTTTTACGGCCTTGTAAAAACACACAAGCCTGAGAAACTGCTGAGACCTATCGTAAGCTCCGTGGGGTCAGTATGCTATAGTTTGTCCAAATGGTTACCTTCAATTTTATCTCCACTGGTTGAGACAATTTCGTCTTCACACATAAAAAATAACGTTGAATTGATTGAAAAACTGTGTAGTAAAGATTCTGATTTTAAACTCATTAGTTTTGACGTGAATGTTTTGTTTACTAAGATTCCCATATCAGATTTATTAGTATTTTTGCGTGAAAAACTTGATGATATTCGTTTGCCTTTTAATACTGACACATGTACTGAGCTTATTAAGTTTTGTATTGCGGACAACTACTTTACAGTAGATGGTAGGTATTTTAAACAAATATTTCGTATGGATATGGGGGTACCCTGTCTCCTGTACTTTCCAATTTGTGCATGGAATTTTTCGAAAGTAGAACATTGCCTAGTATATGCAGATACCCTTTGTTCTGGATAAGGTATGTTGACGATATTCTAGTTCTTTGGCCATTAAATGAAAACTCTTTGGTATTTTTGGAACGTCTGAATAGTTTTGTGTCTTCCATTACATTCAAAATAGAAGAAAAAATAATAATTGTATTGCTTTTCTTGATGTATTAATAATTACATCTAATAATTTATTGAAATTTAAAGTTTACGGTAAACCTGCCCAAATTGATGGATATATATATTATTTCTCTAACCATCATTCATCTGTTAAATGATCTGTATTTAATAGCATGTTCCTTAGAGCCCTGAAAATATGTGACCAGTATATTTGGAGGAAGAAATCCTAACTATCAATGCTATTGGTAAAAAGTTATGTTACCAGATTTATTTTTTAGACGATGCATTAAGGAGAGCAAAGAATTGTTTTTATGGTTCAGAGATTAGGAAGGAGTTTAAAACTGAGAATATTTTATGTTTACCTTATTACAATGAACTTTGTCATCTTCTTAAATTACTGAAAGAATTAAACATAAACGTTGTTTTTAAATATGATAATTGTATCAACCGTGTTGATAAAGAACAAACCTAAAGAAAGTGAAGTTGGGTGTGTATTTTGTATTCAGTGTACAGGCTGTGATAAAGTGTACCTGGGACAGACTGAAAAATCTTGTTGCACAATGATTTCCCAGCATCGTTATAATGTACGAACAGGTAACCAATCTAGTGGCATTTTTATTCATGTGAGAGACGAAGGCCGTGTAATAAACTGGGAAGATACAACACTTATAAATTTAACGATATTTTAGAAAGACTAATAATAGAATCATGTTTTATTGATAAAATTAATATGAACCTCAGTCCTGGATTTTACAATGTTGATAATATTACGAAAAATGAGATATTTAAAGAACCACCAGTTACAAGAGCCTTTTGCCTCGTAAGACAACATAGTAATTACTCTTGATAACAGTGGGCTATTTGATGTATTACCTAATTTGTAAATACCAGCAATAGGAGAGTTGATCTTTACTCTTGTTTATGTATGTATTTCTTTACCAAACGAATGCAGTGTTACAGTTTTGTACTTTTTCTCCTCTCTGTTACTGTGATCAGGTCTTGAAATAAACATGAAAGCTCAGGATCTACGATCTTTCCTTTCACCCTTTCCTGCGAGGGCTTCTCATATTTACACATGCCACGAGACCATTGTAGTATTGGAGGAACTAATAGGGTTCTTTTGGCTTAACAATTAGATGAATAAAAACTGTTCAAAATTAACCATATTCACTCTCTCTCTCTCTCTCTCTCTCTCTCTCTCTCTCTCTCTCTCTCTCTCTCTCTCTCTCTCTTTTGAAAGACCTGGGTTCAGTTTCAACATGAGTGAGAAATATACATACATACATACATACATATATATATATATATATATATATATATATATATATATATATATATATATATATATATATATATGTTACAGTCAATATGTGTAATCAGTCATTTACGCGTAATGACTGAAATTTCAGTCATCACGCGTAATGCACTTAGGGGACATTTGATCCCCCCAGGAGCTAGTACTAAACACGGCGAAACAGTGAGTCACCTACACTGTTTCGCCGGGTTTAATACTAGTCCCTGGGGGGTCAAATGTATTTCGCCGTGTTTAGTACTAGCTCCTGGGGGGATCAAATGTCTCTAAGTGTATTACGCGTGATGACTGAAATTTCAGTCATTACGCGTAATGACTGATTACACGTGTTGACTGTAACATATATACGGTATATAAGCGTGTGTAAGTGGACATACAAATATATGATAATAAATAGAAAAATAATTTGGATAAAGACTTATCAAATAACGAAAAAGGAAGGTAAACTAGCAAGAATTTAGGGCTATTAAAATGACCTTTTCCGCAACGTTGTAAACCATCGTTAATTTTACCATCACCTAAATATTTTAATGACCTTTAGCATAAATTTTTGGCGAGTGGACAAGAAAGAGAGCGTGGGAGAGGACGATGAGGTGTGAAGACAGTGGGTCTTGGCGTGTGCCTCAGGCCTCTGGTAATGTTATTGACCCACCGTTTGTTGCTTTCTTTCTTCTCACCCATTTAAGAAAATGTTGGTTATTTGCCTCTTTTTTCTTTTTGTTGATCTGTAGATAACAGTAAAATCTATAAATCTCATATGCTGATGCTTGTACAAGACTGTAATGTAATTTAATGATATTAAAAACATTATTTTAATGTAATTATGGTTGTTTTGAGCGTGGCAAATCTCCAAGGATTCAGATATTTCTCAGGAAATTCGTGCGGTATATAACTTTCTCATATTAACTTATTGATTTTCTGGGATAGAGGATCTGTTTAGTGTCACGCTAACATCATTTAAGTACTTTTATGTTCAAGTATTCATTTAAATGCTATCGCCATATGTACTGCAGTTTTGCTTCTCAACCGCATACTCGAAAATAAACGTTTCCTTCCTCTGAGGACCTTATCTAAATTTAAATGGAGGGGAAAGGAGCTTAGGCAAATACTTCCAAGACATGTGTGTGCGGTTTGCCTTCGCACTTTTCTAAATCATTTTACAATACTTTTGGGTCGGTCCCATTGAAGTGACAACGTCAACTAGAGGGGTCTCCGTAATTCCTCTTGTCTATGACATGTTTATTGCCTACGACAAATTGCTTGTTTCCTTCACCAGTCGCCAGACATCGCTCTCGGAAGTTATTCAGAAGTTCCGAAGTTGGCAAACACTGCCTTCATCCTGGAACCTTGTCATTAAAATGTTTCTCTCTCTCTCTCTCTCTCTCTCTCTCTCTCTCTCTCTCTCTCTGATAGAACTCATAGCTCACAATTGGAGGATAAGAGTTCGAATCTCGAACTGGGCAAGGAGAAACAGATGGCTCGTTCAGAGACCATGTATACGAACTTCCAGGCTTCCCATTGAATTATAACAGGACGCCATGTTTTTCTACATTTAAGGCAAGATGCACGGCGCTCCAAACGGCCATGGGGTCTAACTATTCGCTTAGAGCAAAGCCAACATATACAGTCTCTGCCTGGAGCACTGTAGACAGCAGATTTAAGTTGATATACATATTTTTGATGTTATGTTGGGTTGAAAGGACAGACGTACATTACTTGACTGTACTTTAATGTGGAACAGGCATTTCTGAATACATGACAGGGCCAGTCTGACAGCCTCATCATCATTCATACCGTATTTTCCTGGTCTGAAGAGCATTCACAGCCAAAATACTCTTGCTCTTTCAACACGCACACACACACACACTGCAATATTAATGAAAATATGCACGTGTGCAATATCAATAACATTTATTTAAACAGCTACTTAGGCAGTTCACATGACATCATGTTATGGCAGTCAACCTCCTCAGCTGACAGTTTACACCTGTCAAAATTATGGCTACAGAAATGGGTCAAACCTTCAACCGCCTCTTAAATGCAATTTATTTTATATCATTACTTTCTGAAGCAAATTCAGCATTCTCGGCTTTTTTAATTATTATTAAAAAACTGCAATATTTCATTAAAATCCTTTATTATATATACAACATTAATGTAAAACATTGTACACTATTATTTACACCACATCCAACATTGATATAATTATGTACAATAGTTATTCTTTTGCCATTTTTTTTACAATCACAATCATTGACAATTATATAGAAAATAATACAATAACTAGCCCCGTAAATATAAATATTTCAACAATAAAGCTCTACTGCAAGCCGGATGCACGATGGCATTATCTACTATAACACAGATACTGATGACAACATGTACATAATGCTAAAATAAGTAGGACTTACTATGAATCATATCAGATAGGCCTGTCGAAATACACACCTGAAGGCTACTTGGAGATTGTGAAATAGAAGGGACAGATCTCCATAGTAGAGTATTGACTGGGCCAATAAATTTATTATTTATGCATACGTCCAATGTTGACTGAAATTATGATCATACATAAATAAACCCACGTACCAGTGGTAATTGAAAAAAATACATCATGCACAATATAAACAATAACAAGTACATGGGCACACTATAAATGCTGAAGTATCTTCGCTTTTCTGTTGTTCTTTTTGTTGCTTTGAGTAAGTTTTTCTGGTCTCGAATTTGAAATAGTAGTAGAGCCTGCAACGAAAATAAAGCCGGATGATGGAATTCAGGAGACTTCCGTCTTGAAGAGCTGGACAGAGCACAACCTGTCTGAAGGTAACAGCTTCTCAACTTTGCCCAGCAGTTGAAACATGATGTTGCTCCTGACAAGCAGACTGGGGATCTGCTTTTCAAACACCTTGTCATTGTTACAGCCATAGGCTGAACAATAAGCTAGCATTGTCAAGTAAGTTACACTAATTTGGAAAAATTAGTATTTATAGGCTTTGCCATCACCCGCCAAGCTGATAGTTACGCCCCGGGGCAGTTTGGAGTTCTGTGCACCTTGAGCTAAATGTAAACAAACATGGCGTCCTGAAAGTGACGCAGCTTGTATATATTGGCTTTGGCTCGTTCCTTGTTGTTTGATGACTGTTGTGGCTTGCAGTTAAGGTGGAGAGAGAGAGAGAGAGAGATAGAGAGCAGGAGAGAAAAGAGAAAAACTAGACTTGCGCATTTATTGCTCCGTCAAGAGGTACACAATCAAAACGACAGGGACTTGACGAGGTAATCCTCACTCCACTGATGAAACCTTGTGTAAGATATTCTCTCTATTTGTAGTATATTTACGACACGAGTAAATGGCCAAACACAGAGAAATAATCGTATCATGAATTTTAGTACACGTACATATGAAAACACAAATAGGCTCTCTCTCTCTCTCTCTCTCTCTCTCTCTCTCTCTCTCTCTCTCTCTCTCTCTCTCTCTCTATATATATATATATATATATATATATATATATATATATATACATACACACACACTCACACACACACATATATATATATACATATACACATATATATATATATATATATATATATATATATATATATATATATATATATATATATATATATATATATATATATATATATACATATCCCTCTTAACTAATCGATTTCTTCACAATTTCTCGATAAGTTTGTCACTACAAAGCCAAAGATCCATATAAAAGAATATGAAGATATTCTGAAGTCCGTAGCAAGATTCGAACTGGAATCAGAAGTATCTTTTATAAACTTCCTAAATACACTCCACATCGCTTCTCGGTTCAGTTCTGTCACGAGTATTCTCTAGTTCCATACGTAATTTTCATCTACAGTCAAGTCTCATTTTATTTTTATAATGCACCAACACTGCTCTTCTCAAATTTATTTGTTTCAGTCAATATCCTGAGTGCACCCTCTGGTTAACTAGGCAATATTATGCCGACACAACTTCTTTCACTTGCACATTTCCTTTATACGAAGGAACAGTTCTTTTCATCCGGTGTATTTGAACATCCCTATATATCTCTCCTGCTGCATACCTTACACGACGCGATCGGCCACACTTTCGCTCTCTCTCTTCCTTCCCACGGCATCGTACCTGCCATCCCATCAGCTCTTGGTGCCACTCTGTCCTCATACCTTTCAGTATATTTCCTATATATCCTGTCTCTTTTCACTCGCTTTCTTTTCTCCTTCACCAGTATAACATTGGTGATGAACACTAAATAAATGGAAACGTATAAGTATGTTCTAGACATTATATTTCACCTCAGTATTTAGAATCATAAAATTATAGAAGTATATCTAATAATTATATATATATATATATATATATATATATATATATATATATATATATATATATATATATATATATATATATATATATATATATATATATATATTTGAAGGGTTCAACCTCACTAATCCTTTCTCCATGGCATGGTATTGTAGGCAAATGTAAAATTATACGTAAAACTAGTACGATCCGTAGTGTCAAACGGACATGAGTCATGTTTCGACAGTGAAATTGTAAAAGATTTTGTCAGTTTTAAAATAGAGCTTTAAGAACAATATTAGAGGCCACATGGCAGGATAAAGGTATTACAGATATTAAAGAAGTTACATATGATGATGCGAAGATAATGAAAGGAAGGTGGACATGGCTTCGACACGTCCGAGGCACAACCCTTGGGAGAATAGTACGCGCTAGTGTCATCTGGGTTCCTGTGGGCTCCAGAAGACCTAGAAAACCCAAACCTACCTAGATTAAAACTGTGAGAAGGTAAGCTGGAGACGAATGAACATATGTGAAAGACAAGGCACGGGCAAGATATGAGCGGCACAATTCCACAGAAGCCCTTTGAGTCCACTGGATATAATTTTATATATATATATATATATATATATATATATATATATATATATATATATATATATATATATATATATATATATATATATAATATATATATATATATATATATATATATATATATATATATATATATATATATATATATATATATATATTCTAATGATGTGGCTTTGTAACATGTATGTCTTCTGTAATTTTAATATATTTTTTTCTTATATTTGTCATGTGTTGTGTGTAATAATAATGATTGTTGAAATACCAAGTATCAGATCTCAAAAGAGCTAACTTGACTGCGTGATTTTAGAGCTAAGATACATTTTGCAGTTAGGGTGATGTTTGCACAGGTGTCCAGTAAGGGATGTACCTTTTGCGAAGGTACATCTCCTTACCCACTTAAACTGTCATCGAAAGAGGTATTGGATGACAGGTTTAGATAACACTGGTAAGCTGTTGTTTGAGCAAGTGTTCAGTCAAGAAGTCCCCTGTCATTAAAAGAGATATGTACTGACAGGTCTAGATGATCCTTTTGACCAAGGGGAAAAATCCCTGTTGTTACCCCTTCAGCCAGGGAAAAACCCCCTTTTGTCTTGGTAAAATTCCTGATCAATTGTGTCATGTTCTGTGTCAAGCACCCAAAATGCTTTTGAGACATATTAGGTTTCTTTTCAAATTGAATCTCAGAGCATTGTCATTCCTCACAGAGACCTTGTTGGAGTTGGTTGGGTCTCTCTCTCTCTCTCTCTCTCTCTCTCTCTCTCTCTCTCTTCCTTCAAAAGAGAGTAATTCTTAACATAATTTATATTTGTGGCCACTAGTAATAATATTCCCTTTGGAGATCTGATACTAAGAAAAGTGTGTCAGAAGTGTAACAGCGCCTCATAAAAGCGTGTTTTTGTGAATTTTACAAAGGTTTTCACAAGTTTGTGTAAGGTAAAGTGGATTTTACTTATTATTACCATGGTATGATAAGGTATATTAGGGAGATTTTGCCTTAGTGAAATTTTTATTGATAAATCTTTTGTGCATTTTTGTGTGTTCTTGTGTTTGCAATTTCTTAATTTTGCCAAAATTTTGTGTTGGTGATTTAACATTTATTTACTTAGCATTTTACATATTTGTGATACTTTAATATTGCATATTTGGTTTGATTTTCATTTATTAAGATTTCCTTTTCAAATCTTGAGTAATTCTTGATAGTTTAAATTTTGCTTGGTTAACGTAATTTTTTGATAAATTAAAGTTTTGTGAATTAATTTTTTTTAAGAATTATTTAAAATTTGTGTTGTTTCCAAGTAATGGTAAATTTTTCAGATTGTGAATTCTAATTATAAATGTTGAAGTTAAGAATAAATTTTTTTATTTAGAATTTTTAAACAGTGTTTCATTTGTTGACCACCAGTGAATAGGATTAATTGTGTGCACAAGGCAAAGTGATAAATATGTTTTGTTCCTTTTAGTTTTGCTGAAGTGAATTAAGACCAGGGAAACAATTATAGTTGTTTGATGAAGTGATGCCCGTTTTCTCTGGTATAATTCTTGTTAAGTTGTTAATACCTCACACATATCTTGATAAACTTAGTTTGATTTTTCAAGTTATAAGTAAATTTTAAGGGATCACTGTTACCTTTAGAGTGCTCAGTCGTAATTTATTGTTATGAAAGTTCAGGTATCTGGCTGATGTGAAGTAAATTTTGGATTTTGTGACTAATTGTGTAATAACCATGTACTTGGTACACATCGTGACAATATATAATATATATATATATATATATATATATATATATATATATATATATATATATATATATATATATATATATATATATGTGTGTGTGTGTGTGTGTGTGTGTGTGTGTGTGTGTGTGTGTGTATACAATCTTGTTTGCCAAACTTCATATAAATACAAAAAACATTCCTTTCTCCAGACATACTCTGCCACCTGTAAAAGGAATGAATTTCGAAGCTTAATAAGTGTATATTAGTTTCTATTTATCAAAAGAAATCTCATGAAAAAAGCAAGCGATTTGTGCTGGTAAGCTTGAAAGGGACTCACAAAGAATGACAGGAGTCTATTTGGGACGTGAGACAGTAAAATTTTGATTTGTATGTGTATTTTCTTCATATTTCTCCTAGGACACTTACCATATTCATGAATTTGAGTGTTTCTAAAGATGGCTGACTTCTACATTTCCACCCCAAAAATGACGAAGAATGATGAAGCACTTTCTGAAACCTGAGCCAAAATGGGACATTTGTCTCAGACCACTCGAGGTCCTCTCAGGTAAGAGAACCATAAAAGGAGGGAGCGTCATAATGCAGTCGCATAATGCTTTGCGTTGCCAAGCTTTTGTCTCAAGAGCAATAAATTTGTCGTTCTAATCCGGTGTTGACGTTGGCCTTGAGACCGGGGGAAGTGACGTCGACCACTTTATGAGTCCCTGTCCCCTTCATCCCTCAGCCGAGGCAAAATAGTTTTGCTTCTATGTTATTTACGGGAATACTGACTGCTGTCTGAAAAACAAGTAGCATTAACCGTTTAAATATAAATGAAATTATGGTAACAAACATGGAATTGGTACTTTATAGCCTTTCTGACCGCCATATTCTTTAGAAATATTTGTACTTTAAAAATACACCTGTTTAGGTTGCAGGAATTCTAGCGGCCATTTGGACTTGCAGGGAGACTTCCTTACATTTAAACGACATAATATTTCCGTTGCCATTAAGCAAGAAAGGCGAAATAATGTTTCTTTAAGTTGAGTATACACACACAAACAGCATAAGCTCTGTGGTCAGAATCTTGATCCTCTCCCCACGACAACACACAAGGCAGTAGCTGTTACACTGCGTACAGTCATGTACTACTGTACAATCCCTTGTAATTAACGAGCGTCAGTAATGAGAGAATTCAAGTCCGGTGAAGTTATGCAGCTTGCTCCTTAAGGAATTAAAAATGGATTCAAGCTGTAATACTAGTACAATTCATATTTTGAATTAAATAACAGTGTCTCTTAAAGAAATATTATTCCATTTTTTCTAGTAATGTAAACTGCAAACAGCATTTACTGAGTTTCTTGAAACAAGGAAGACACCTGAAAAATAAAAGGTTTTATTACGCAATGTACATTCATTCAATGGTAGAAATGTTATGTTAGTTCTAAGGATTTTAAAAGCTTAAAATTTATTTTCGAGACTTCGCCGAGACCCCTTCAGTAGAACAAGGCTCGCTCTAACACTAACCTTACACAAAACGATGTTGTCACTAGGGACACTGATATAGTAAAATATTTCCTCTTTTCCTCAAAACACCCACTTGCTTCAGTCTACTATATCCGTTTTCTTTTGTTAGGTAGATTTTATAATACTCTTTTGTATATTTTGTCGCTACTGCCAGCTGTTACAGTATGCTATAAATTTTATTATTCTAAGTCTTGGTTCGTATATAAACAGTAAACAGTTCATTTCATCGACTTTTATCTTTTCCTATTACGAACATTAGTCGAACATTGCTCATTTTCATAGAAAAATTCGAATAATCCTTATCAAATTCAGCCTTGAACTTTTCAGATTCAGTTCCAGACGTCACCTCTTGTTTGACTCAAAACACTATAATATACCCCCCCGCAGCATTTCTTCCCATTACTCAGAAGCAACCGCTTTCATTTCTCCACCATCCTTGTACATCACGGCATTCCCTTGCTACTCCTGAAATGTTGCTTTTGCAAATCTTGCTCGCATCTCCTTTTCCTTATCAATCCATTCTTGAATCGAATACACTGTGAGACAACACCTTCTCTCTTCCTAACGTCTTGCTACAAGCTATCAGATCAATTATTTCTTCATCCCAGGACTAAGTAAGCAGAAGCCCTATACTTTCTCAGCACTCCAGACATTACTTTGTCTTCCGTCAAATCCTTAATGGTTTTGTAATCCTCATGACATCTCGAGTTTAATGGGATAATTCAAGATGACGGGAACTGATAAGACGCACATTTTTATCGAAGAGAGTACCATTCCAGAGGAATTTTTATGGACTGCATTTCAAGACTTTATAATTTCCGAAAAAACTGAGAAACCCTTCGTACAGAATTCTTTCACATTGGCTATGGTCTCTACTCATATAAGGATGCTGAAATTCAACTTACAATGTTCTTCTACAGTGCGAGAAATAATACGATTGCAATTATTCTGTGAAATTTACACACACACACACACATATATATATAAATATATATATATATATATATATATATATATATATATATATATATATATATATATATATATATATATATATATATATATATATGTGTGTGTGTGTATGTATGTGTGTGTGTGTATATATATATATATATCTATATATATATATATATATATATATATATATATATATGTATGTGTGTGTGTGTGTGTGTGTGTGTGTGTGTGTGTGCAAGCATGCATGAGTGGTTGTGCGGAGAAACACTGTTTTATGTAAACAGATACAAATCTACGCACCCAGAGGGGTTCCGCCACTCTATGGTTGCTTTGTTAGAATTCAGATATTTTATATCAGTGCCTACTGTACATGATCCCATGAGGTATCTTGACCTTAGAGGCAGTTGAACTCACGTGCGCAGTGAATAAACAGTGGATCCGCAAACATTTTGCAGCACCAAGTTTTTGCGATCGGAAAATTAGACACCATTTACCAACCTTGTCAGTTCTCAACCTTCCCTCCTTAACATTCCAGACGTAGCCATCAAGTGGGCGTCACAGGTAGAACAAAGTCAGGTATGCGATAATTACCAACAATTACGGATACTATTGGAACCGCACAGGTTACCTGGCTGAGAGCTTAACTCCGTAATCTGTGATAAGAAGGTCTAATAGA
>NC_089750.1:36847552-36857552 GCF_040412425.1 Macrobrachium rosenbergii | reverse complement strand
ATGTGGGCTTGCTCTATATAATAAGGTTCATATTCTGAATAATAATAATAATAATAATAATAATAATAATAATAATAATAATAATAATAATAATAAATTCTCAATACCCTATAAACTGTCTCTCCGTCTATTCTATCTAAGCTTTTTCTAAGTCCTTTACCTAATTAGAGAAGAAAGATTAATCATCTCACCCCTTCATGTACATAATCTCTGTAGCTATCACGAAGTAAAACAAACAGCAACTGTAAGAGCAGCTGAAATTTTGAGGAATACCGAATGGCTTTTTTTTTTTTTTTTGCTTATATTAATCGGCTGCCTCTAACATTATAATACAGCTTATCTTGATTCTAATGATAATGTTTAGTTTCCGCCTATCTGCTTGTAGTGACATGCATGTCCAAAAAGTGTGAAGCACTCGAGTAGTTAACAGGGCACCGCGGCTATTGCAGTTACATAAGTATCTAGCTAAAATTGACCAGTAGATTCTATACACACACACATACACACACACGTGTGTGTGTGTGTGTTTGTGTGTGTGAGCGGTTCGAACTCCCCCCAAAGATGCTTGAACTACCAAGCACCTGGCATTTTCGACTACGCCAGGACGACAAAAAGCTTTTTTCGTTATCTGTATATCAGTGGATAAGTAGATGGGTGATTAGATAGACGGACAGATGGACCCGTATGAAAGTTTCAATAAATATTCTATGGTGAATGGGTGGGTGTTAACAAAAAAAAATAACCCACACCCACACACAAATATAAAAAAAAATTAACACTGTTAAACCCAAGCAGTTCCTAGAGTTACGAATTCAGCTTTGATAATAAAAAAAAAACAGGTCAAAAATTAGCGCCGAAGTTTCTTCGGTGCAATCGAGTTTTCTCCATAGCGTATAATACTGTATGAAACTCACAGCCTCGGCCCACGAAACTTTCAGCCACGGCCCGGTGGTGGCCTGTGTTGTTGGAATTTATAGCGGTGCCAGACGCACGATAATGGCTAACTTTAACCTTAAATAAAATAAAAAACTATTGAGGGTAGAGGGCTGCAATTTGGTATGTTTGATGATTGGAGGGTGGATGAACAGCATACCAATTTGCAGCCCTCTAGCCTCAGTAGTTTTTAAGATCTGAGGGCGGACAGAAAAAGTGCTACCGGAAATGGTGTGGACGGACAGACAAAGCCATCTCAATAGTTCTCTTTTACAGAAAACTAAAAAGAAAGGCTGACACATCGAACGCCTGATGAGTGTAATAACCTATACTAAGAAAGCCCTAAAGAACTTCACGGGAACTGAAACATTGATTGTAAGTGGAGGAGAGAGAGAGAGAGAGAGAGAGAGAGAGAGAGAGAGAGAGAGAGAGAGAGATCCTGCTGCAAGAGCTAAATGCAAACTACCTCTAAATCCCATAGACGACGAGTGTAATCATAGATATAACGAATAAAATGCATAAATCTCGAATAAAATATGCTGGATATGTGACGCTGGTAAGAGTTTCGTTTAGTTTATCTTCAGTAACTGAAATAAGATCGTTTTTTTCCATTACCATTTAACTTCATACTGATGCTCGTTGTTGTAGTTTCACTTTAAACGCGTTGTCCTCTGCACATTGGACTACAAGCGCAGTTGAGGCAGTGCTGGTTTTGCGATTGACTTTCTATTTATTCTTTAATCATTTAAATTTCCTGACGCATAATGACTAACACATCCCATGAGAGAGAGAGAGAGAGAGAGAGAGAGAGAGAGAGAGAGAGAGAGAGAAACATATAACATTTCGATATTTTTCCAAAACCCTGTGTCATTAAATAATCATCCTCATACATAATACGCAATATCTATTGCAAGCTATTAAATAAGAAAGAAAAAATGTATACAAAAACTCGGAAAGGATAATACTCCCCAGTTTTTTTTTATTATTATATTCTTTTTGTTGTCCCAGATCAATGATCTCATTTAGTATGCATCGAGGGTGAATGTAGTACATTGCAAAAATAATGACGATCCATTCAGCTTTTACCCTCTTTTCTGATGGACTGATGGGGAAGAGAGGAGGAACCAAGGCAGCCCCGGGAGTTGGGGAGGCCATGATTACTCGCTCTCCATCGATCGTGACATAACAATAAACGAATTCTGTCATTCGGACAATGATGACCGTGTTGCTTGCTTCAGATGATCAATCACGTTTTGTTTTTATTATAAGCGAGACTGTCCTTATGGTTTTCCTTTGGACATTTAAGTTGATCTTTGAATTATCTGGTATCAAATGCTAACATTTTTACGAACTGCACAAATGGGATTACCCATGATGTCAAGAGATTAATACTAACAATCTTTTAAGCACTTTTTTTTTTCACATTTGCCAGGTTTCGGGTGTTTGAGATTTTTCATTAACGACTACGAAGCTACATGTAGATATAATAATAATAATAATAATAATAATAATAATAATAATAATAATAATAATAATAACAATAATAATAATAATAATAACAGTTGCGATGTAGATAACGAAAAAAACACTAGAATGCATAAAAAGATTAACAAACATACGATAAAGAAGGTGAATTAAAAACCTCTTTCCGTAGGGGAAATGTCAATGAAATATAACCTGTATATACTGGATCTTTTTTATGTTGTTTAGCGTGGCATAGCTGGTAAAAAAAAAGGCACTTTTGTTATATTTGATCAGAGTCTGAATAGCGAATGGCCCTCTGAGCCGTGGCGGTGATGAGAGTAAGCAAGGGGGTCGGTCAACAATAGGTGAATTGTATGCAACAAAATCACCCCTTCTACTAACCAACCTTTAGACTGGATGACATCTGCCTACATGTTCGATGTCTACGCCTCCTGTAAGGTTTTTATCGGTCGAATTTTACACCTTCTGTGATCAGATTATTTATCACTTCTTCCCAAATGCTCTGAAAACAGGGTGATGAAACCACTGGCAATGTTTCCAGTTAACTTCTGCTGTGGCATCATGACCAGATGGCTGAGTTCATCAAACTGAAGGAAGAACAATATTTTGAAAAGTACCTTTTCCTTCGAATTGCATTTGATTTCTTTGTCAGGTTGAAGACTGCAATATCTGGGTCATTCACTTTTACTTCAGAATGAAAAACGAAATGTATGCAGATTCTTCTAAAACTGAACTTATTAACTAAGCGAATAAGATGCAAATGATTTAAGAGTTAGAATTCATTCGGCCCTCAAGAACAATTTATAATTCTTTATAAATGTAAAGGAGTTTCGGTTATAAATGCAACAATAAAATACCGAGATGACTATTTTCCTAATACTACTTTGCCTTCCTAATCACCTCACTTTTGATTTCTCCGGGTTCCTTCCTTTATTATTCCTCGAAGTTTTCCCTGCTTTCACTCTGTTATTGTTTGTTTCTTAGTGGGCTCTTAAGAATAAAAGTTGCGAAACCAACGAGGCTTACTGAATTCAAAAGCCTTTGTAAATAGAACAATAGATCTTTTCTAGCACCAGCGCCGGTATTTATTATTATCTCTATGGAAAAAAAAGATTCTTCTATTCTTCCTTGCACTTAATTTTTTGTTCCTTCTTTCTTGTGTTCGTTTTCCTGGCTTTCTTTTGGCTTCTGTTCTCCATTATCATCTATTATGTGAATGTTTTCCTCTCCTTTATGCAGGGTACTCTGGCCGTTTTTTTCGTCTCCCCGAGCAACAGTCTCCATTAAACCTATTACACCTAAAACTGAGCCCTTGACCAGAAAGCCAAAAGAACCCAAAGAGGAGGACAAAAGCGACAAAGAAAATGGTGAAAGAGGTGGAAGAATAGAGAGGAAAAGTGGGTAAGAGGAAGAGACACAGGAGGGATAAAAGGGGGGAGGGAAAGGGGATAAAAGAAGCATAAAAGAAGCTAAAGAAGGGCCATGGAGATAATGCAGTTTCCCGTGAAATACTCAATACAATATACTTGTCTTGGATTTACCGTAGCTTTTAGGTCTTTTTCTGTAATGGCTCGACCGGCCTTTTCTCGTCGCAAGATGTGGAGGAATCGAACGATAGGATGTGGAAGAGTGGTCATTGTGAGAGAGGATTAGGCTGGTGGTACTGAAGTAGTAGGAGAAATTACCAGCGGTTTCACAAATATTAGAATGTTTGCAAAATATAATTCAGTTTTGCCTTATTGTGCAAACCAGTGTTTGCAGTAAATGACCCGAATATTTTTTTATGTACGTATTAAAGATCAACTTATTCCTTTAGGATTTTCTCGGGAACGTCGTCTTTTACTGCTTGCAGCTGCAAGAAGAGACGAAAAATTTTGGGAAACCAGGTGGGTCTTAGCCTATTGCGAATGAGAAGTGCAAAGTCCATTTTTCGGTCTGTACACTTGGCTATTGGCCGATTCAATAGGACTGATATGGACTCCGGGTTGGTCATTTGAGCAGCTGGTAAAAAGGACTCCTTATCGTCCTCAAAGCCACTCTTGAGAATGACTCTTACGCATATCTGGTATAAGGGGAAATACTGACCTGCGGCGCCTTTGCCAGGGAAATTCCTACTTGCACGAAAGAGGGAGCTTTGGAAAACTAACACTTTTGCATACCCTCTGAGGTGTGAAGCATCCAAGGAGGGGTTCTGGAATGACCTCCACAGGATCTTAGAAGAGGGTAGGGAAGGACCCACTCACAAAATCTCACTGAAAACGAAGGAGGGGAGCATCACGTCTGAGGCTGCTTATTCAAAGTGATCCTAGAGATAATGCTCACTAGATGTTGTTTCATAAAAATATTGCACATTGAATAGATGCACATATCATATCTTTCCTTTATTTCTTTTTTATATTGGCTAAAAAACTTAGTCATAATGTTATCTGCATCAAATTTGTTTCATTTTCCTGAGCTGAAAAATTGCGTAGCAATAATAATAGTTTAAGACGATTAATAACAGATGGCATTTTTCGCCCTCTTCATATATATGTACGTATAATTTAAAATTTATATAGACTTCTTAAAGATGGCTTTACGTTTGAACAGGGAAACAGAACAGACTGTCAGGAATTAGTCCCAAGTAAGACTGGTAACTCAGAGGGCTCGGAGGCCCTGAATCCATTCCTAACTGATCAAGTGGCAAGGTCAGTGTACGAGGAACGTTGGCTAGGTCATTACAACTTATCACAGGTATAATCAATATAGTTTATTGATGAGGTAGCCTCTGCTCTCTCTCAAGCTTGGAAGCTTATCACGTTGTTTCTTGAGCAGTGATCTGGGATAAGAAGATGGTCAAAGGGAGAAGCATAGATGGTGCAAGTGGTTTTGAGACCGAAACATCATAACTAGCAACCGGGTACAAAGGGAGGTACTCACTTCCTACCATTTTGGTGAGGTGTTTTTTTAATCAAAGACTTTGCTATTAAATTAATCATAAAGAAATCAAACTAGAATCCGGTCCCCTTTACAGGTAATTTACGGGTGGTAATCGGCACCCTCTTATTGTTTTCAAAACGGAAAAATTACATGCAGTCCTTTGGAGCTGGAGGGGCAAACATTTTACATCATCGCTAAATTAGGACAAACGTAATAACAGATTAGTTTTCACGTTCTAAGTACAAAATATCACGGTTTCTGCAATTTGATCTATAATAATAATAATAATAATAATAATAATAATAATAATAATAATAATAATAATAATAATAATAATAATAATAGTGGAACTGCTGCTATAGTGTTGGCAATAAGAGGGAATAATTATAGAATTAGACTAATAGTAACAACAGGATTATTACTAAATGTAATCTGTAGGAATTACAGAAATCTTTGTTTTACTTGACGATATCCCGGTGGTTTTTCAGTAAAAGAAGTCATATGGTGATCTCTCCAATAAAAATTTACGAGACCGTTAAAGCAACATTTTCAAATCATATTGCTAAAAGACTAACTTAAATTTTAATCATTACCAATGCATTAACTTACCTGATTAAGATAAATTATTGGGTTGTCAACTCACTCAGCATTAAGTAGTTTATACCAGTAGTATCTCTCGATCCAAACAGCAAAAAGACAGAATGTGGCGTTCTGAATGAAAGGCGACTGAAAATCTAATGCACTTTCTACAGTAACAACTATGAAGCCAAAAGGCAAACGGTGCTGGTATCAGGAAGCAGTTTTTGCAGATTTATCAGCAACATACTCGGAAAATCTACACGCCAGCAACATTGAAAAATATATATGCGCACGAAACAAGATTATGTTTGTCCTTGAAATGTGTCATTATCTTATTAAGAGTTGTTTGTTATCAACGAATAGAGCCTTACGTGATTCTGTACTGTTAATAGTATGACTGTAAATGTTATGCTGGTGGTATATACTTGATATTTGAAAGGTCGATGATCACTAGCATTTAGGATTAACAGCACACTGTTTGTTGAGAAGTTTCCTTTGTTTCTGTTAATAAATAAAGGATCAAAGAAATAAACTAGATAACGGTGAATGTTAGCGACGCCCTATGTTTGTCCAAGCACTTAAGTAAGTTACTACTGTTCACTACCTCACTCCACGAAGCATAGAACTAATTTAACCTCCACGTCCGAAAGCTTGTAGTTCATATTCCTAAGCCTCGTGCCTTCACATGTTTGGATGCGATATCATCTTTTAGTAATCCACTGATTACTATGAAAATTAATCGTGATTCATTCATGGCAACCTAAAGCCATTCATTATACATTCTGTTGTAAGTAAAAGCTTTGCAAGAATGCTCAACTAAACAAAATCTGATGCCCGATAATCAAACTGAAATCATTTGAAATTATATTTTTGAGCATTGGTGAAAGAAGGAAAACTACCTCACAGAGTTAAGTACGTCTATCACTTCTCAGTCTCCCAATTCTGTAACGATGGTAGACGTCGAAAAAATAAGTCTCTCTTTAAGTGCAGTTCCTCAATTCCTAACTATTTGTATGCTTGCAAGTCCTGCACGCTCCTTTATGTTCAACTTTAGTTGTCTTTTGCAGACTGTTTGAACGCTGAATGACAAGACAAAGTATGTTATATTTTTCTATTATATTGCCATATAAGACCATAATTATTTCCAGTTTAGGATTATCATATTTCATATGGCTTTTACTGAGTAGGACAAAGAAAGACGAACCCTATTGGTAATATGTCTTTTTAATATCATTTATTAACGTACTTTAATGTTTATTTTTAATATTAGCCTCTTTAATATGAATTATTATATATATCATTGTATCTGCGACATATTCAGATTCTTTGGCACAGATTTTAATGAATACTAAATCTATGTCCTTTGGTGCTCAGACTGATCAAAATAACCTTCCGGTATAATGTGCTTTTCAAGATCTGAAATACAATAGGAATTTCTGATGTATGCAATAAGGACCGATTACTTTAAAATTCGTCGATAGAAATGACCCAACATTGTACAATAGTTCCTTTTATACATATCATTGCATGCAAGAATAGATCCAACGCCCCTGAATAGCACTTCGTTTTATTTGCTTCAATGGAGAAAGGCCTGAATAAGAGATGTGCTGGGCTCTTAAACAAAGAAAGATTTCCAATACCAATACGCATGATATATTAACGGAGCAGATGGTATATCAGCTGCTTAAACAAAACAAAGAAAGGCTCTTAATACCATTATCTATAACAAATTCACGAGGAGAGAGCGTCCTGTACCATTATATTATCTGTTGTTTATTGATATTGTTATTTCGACAACGAAACTAAATAATCCTTGGATAATGTGTGAGTACACATTTACAATATTTATTGGAGACAGCTCAAGTACTTCTGCTTTTCTTCTTATGCCTCTTATCTGCAAGTTCTCACTCGTGTCCCTCTCACTTTTATAAATTTAGGAGATATTCATCGTTTCTAACCAATGAATATGTAACTGGGAACTTTAACTTCTAACCAATGAATATCTGACTGGTAACTTTGAGGTCTCCCTAAGAGAGGGAGAGACCAAGAGAAGATAAAAAGAGGGAGAAAATAAAAAAAAGGAGAAGATAAAAAGAGGGAGAAGATAAAGAAAGGAGAGGAAAGAGGGAGAAGATAAAAAAGGAGAAGATAAAAAGAGGGAGAAGATAAAAAAAAGGAGAAGATAAAAAGAGGGAGAAGAGGGAGCGCTAAAATTCAATGAAGAAATTACTACAAGTTAGAAATTATTTGAAAGTCTGATATACACTATATAATAAGCAGTGAACTCTCATATTTTGCTTGGCTTTTACGTGAAATATTTAGACGTAAATGCTGTCCTGTTAAAGTCAAAACCGCAATGGAATATATATATGTGTATATATATATATATATATATATATATATATATATATATATATATATGTGTGTGTGTGTGTGTGTGTGTGTGTGTGTGTGTGTGTGTGTATGTCTGTGTGTGTGTGTATGTATGTATTCATATCCATGTATGCGTCTGTTTATTGAATGCACCATCCTCATTTTTTCCTTAAAGGGATGGCCCCAGTTCTCAGAATTCTTTTTGGGAAGGAGTGTTCAGCTCTATGATCTTGTCAAACCTAGTTGCGACAGACTACATTGGACTAGCTACTAGGTACATAATTCCCATCTAAGATCAACAGTAAAGACGATGGAGCCCTTATCATCGCCTCCAATGTCGCGCGGCGCAAAGTGCCTCTGTGAATGAAATCCGCAATTCATGTCTTTCTTGTGCCCTGTCTTCTACAAATCTACAGCTTCTCGTCTTATAATTCTCATTCAAGTAGGTCTCGATCTTCCAGCTCTCCTGATACTGCAGTAGCCCAGATGACACTCTCTTCCGCTTTACTTTTGGGGGGTGTCTGCAACATGTCCAAGCCAACTCCACCTTTTTTCCATCGTTACCTCACCTACACATGGAATTTCTGTAATTTCCTTCAGGTCATCATTTTTAACTCTATTCGTTCGTCTAACTCCTAATATACTTAGAGCTTTGCTCAAAACGACAAAATCTTTTACATACACTTTCTTTGGCGTACCATGATACATGTCCGTGCAGTAATACAGATCGTACTGCCGTATTCTATTCCAGTCTATTTGATTTCAAATATTATTCAGCCTGTGCATTACTTGTTTGCCTTCTTTAGTCTTTCACTAAGTTCCAGCTCAAGAGAATTTTTACTACGTAGATACCACTTTTCCTGAATATTCTAAAGATTCAACCTCATTACTAATTTCTCCATCGTAGGTTATTTCGCTCCTTTATGTATACTCTGTCCTCAGTACTTGTATTTTTCTCCTATTAATTTGAGTCCCTAGATTTATGATGCTCTCTGTTAAGAAACCTTTGCAGATTTTGTGGTGTTGTCAACTTTTATTGATATTCCAGTCTAAGTCTTCACTTCCATCACTAACTCAATACATTTAGTAAAGCGAACTCTTATATCAAAAAATTCTTTTATTTCTAAAGGATATCCTGCACAGTGACTTCCTCAACAATGAGAATATCCTTCTCTCAAGTGAAACTATAGACCACCAGACATCATGTTATTATAGGAAACTTAGCTTTATGATGAACAATGAACTCCAAGCCTCCTTATAAACTACTTTAATATCCAAAGCTGAAAATGTGTTCTGAATTACCTGTTATAATAGCCGCCTGAATTTAGTAGAAAGCAAGAAGGACAGAGATATAATTGTATTAAAATATGATTTTTGAATATTAGGTACAGGTTGACGAGTTGAAGTCTGTATTTAAGACGTTTTCACCAATCTATTCAATAAGAAAGAAGAATACAAGTTGTTCAAGAAATATTAGAATAGATATTGATTTTCACCGTGGGAGTTTTGCCAGAAAGATGACAAAGCATAGATGCTGCTCGGTAGTGAGGTGATATTATTCATTTAAATAACAAAGATCAATTGCTATAAAAATTTTTACCTCTCTTCTAAAATCTATGGTATTTTAACCTATTCGAGGAATTAAAATATCTAAAAACAGAAGCCGGTTGTCGTGTTAGTGTTCTGTTGTCAACTGTTTATCGGAGTGTAC
>NC_089750.1:36815052-36845052 GCF_040412425.1 Macrobrachium rosenbergii | reverse complement strand
TTCCCAGATAAGCCGAAGGGTATTCTTTATCTATATCTGAAAAAATCTGTTATAATCTAGGTGAATTTTACTGGAGACACGGTCTTTATTGAATATTTGTTTTGTTGAGTCATAAGTACCCTAAAATTGTCCTGAAGAAAGTATGGTATAAGTGCGGTATGAGGATTTCAGCTGAATGATAAGCGTGAGCCTGTAAACGGTAAATAGGATTTCACTACAAAAAAGAGATGGATTATATGTAGCACAAAACAAAACCACTTTAAAACAATGAGTCACACCCTCTATAGTGTAGAATCTTAAAACCTAGAAGTTAGTAAAACTCTAAGTCTTATAAAACTTTGATTCTAAGAGAAACTGAGGATATATTCTGTTAAACCAACATGAGGTTTGGTTTAAAGTCAGTCAAGTAGTTAAAAAGTAATGGTCTTGCTGATTTACTTCCCTGAGAAAGTAAATGAGAAACCAATGGTCGCATTATTCCGACAATTAGGATTTAAAATGAATTGTCAAAAGCGCTCTTGTAATTTAAGGGTGGATGCACAAAGTCTGAGTTCATGGTGAAATCTTCAGACTACTGTTGGGCGTAATTACAATGTTGCAAATTAGAGCCGACCTTCTTTAAATTCTGTCCCTCCTCAGGGAAATAAAGCTCAGACCTTTTCAGTATTCATATTTTTATTGGTTAGAAATCCGATAAATAATGACTAAAGCAGAAGCAAGACCACTTGCATTGTTGTTCACTAACTAATCACTGCAACTTGACAAAATTCAGTTTGTAGTGATCTACAGCTGCATGGCATGTCTTCACTGGTAGTTTACTGATTAATATTTTGAGGCTTAAAATCCTTTAACTGCAAAACTAACTTCTCACAAGCTAACATAAACGCTGAAAGACTATCAAGTTGGTAACATGATAATGATAAAATTTGAATTTCCCTCTTAACCTAATATACTATTCACCCTGATTTACCAATTTGCCTATCTAGATCTATAAAAGATGAATAATTAACATTCATCACAGGAATATCTATAGTATTCCTGAAAGCTCAGTCCAGCTAAGTTGATGAAAAGTTAGAATTCAAGAATCAAAAATTAAAAGGGCTGATCATTTAAAAAAAAATGCTACAGACTTTTTGGAATTTAATGGAGGCGGAATGAGTCTGTCAGGAAGTTGAGACAGGTGACAATGGATTTGGTTTGTTTGAAATGAGAAGTATTTTCAAATGGGCAAATGCTTCATCTTTAATAAAAAAACAAATTCACGAATGGCTGATGTCTTGAGAGTTATACACATGACCTAAGATATACTGTACAGTTCACAGAGACCAAGTGCTTAAAAAAGTTCCACAATGTGTTTCAATAAACTCAGTATGATACAGATTAGCAAGCATCAACGAAGGTAATAATCTGCTAGCCTTCAGATCAGCAATTGTAATCCTAGAAGCTTTAGAATGATCTTTGCAATGACTGATCTACTCACCAGACATTTAAAGTTCATTATTAAAGGAGTGGTTACGAAAATTTTTTCAGTTTTGCTTAATCTGTGTTAGATAATAATCAAAGAACATGCACATGATATGCTCAGTTGTTCAAATATATCAAGCAAAATGCAATTGCATTTCACTTAAGGTCAAATATTGTAAATACTGGTACAGGTTCAAACAATACTTTAGATTATTAGAACCTTTTGCGTAATACTGTTTTACTAAGGCTATTTTACCATCTAATAGTCAAATGCAAGAATTGGTTACAAAGTGGCAGTATGGCACAATGGTCAAACTTACAGACAAGGCTGATCAGTTTTACTGACAACCAAACAGTAGGCTTGGGCCCCGTTTAGAGGTTAGGAATGGACACACGAGGAGGTAGACACAACAGTGACTGAGGCACTGGTGGCTTTTATTGGTATCTTGGTAGTGATTGTGATGATTGTTGGGTATTTAGCTGAGGTGTTTGCTTAGAACTTTCCCCATTTTGCTTGATTGCAGTGGTCTCGAATCTGGTTCTGAAGGAGGTCTTATGCAGGTACTATTCCTGTGCACCGTGATGAGTCTGAAACAGAACTTTTAAAACCATACATGATGATGTTCATAACAATAAAGATTTATGGGTATGTTTGCTTCCCTTCTCTTAAATTCACCCAAACAAGTGCCTGAGCTTTTGGAGCAAGTAGTGTGCACATGTCCTTTACAATGGATTTGGTGACGTTCATGTCATTCAAGCTGTATGGATCCATGGATTCAGGTGTATATTATCAGTTTGGGGAAATAAACCAGTTTGAGCCATATTTTGCTTTGAACAGGTCCTGTAAACATTGCAAGGTTTTCGTAGACGGTGAAGTACTTTTCGCCTTACAAGTAGCTTCAGGATTGTAGGGCAGTACCACGAAGGAGCCCAGAGGAAGAATGGTTTAATATACATAAACCATTTGTTATTGCTAATTTTTCGTCCAGGTTGAGTCAATGAAAATTAGGGCTGGCTTTCAGGAAATCCACAGCTGATTGAGCCTTAGGAAGTGTAATTTCTGCTCAAAAATTTAGTTTTGCTGTATAATTCACTTTTGGGTAACTCTTTTCAAGGCCCAGTACCTCTTGATACATCATGATGTAGCACATGAAAAAGTTTTAGTGGTGGACGAAAAACGTGCAGAAGAAAGAATACGGTATATGAAGGAATATATAGATAAAGAATGGACAAGAAAGAGATGAGGGAAAGATTTGGAAATGGTGAATGCCACTTTGACTTTGGTAAATTTCCTGGTTTCTGCTAGTAATCATCGTCGGTAAAAGTATCAAAATGAGGCAGCTTCTTTATCAGCCATACCATTTTGGCAATAATTATAAAAAAAAGAGCGGGAAATATATAGCTAGAAATAGTTTGAAAGAATTAAAATATTAACATTTTCTTAAGAAATATTCGAATAATTCATACATCTTTCACAATAAGTTCTCTCTTAAAAAAAAAAACTTGCTTGCTTGAAAAACCTAAGACCATCACTTAATTTGTATATAATAATCTTCTACAAGAACCCTGGAAGGAAGATTCTTATCATCTGCATCCAGGTTTTAGAGATAAAACAGCCTGTCAAGTCACTAAGGATGGTGACTTGAGCATATGCTGTACTGTTTGAGGGACTGAGCGGCCACTGCGGAATGGCCGGGGTCCTGCAGCCATTAAAAATCCTCAGGTTAAGTCCACATGTAAAAGGCAGCTTCCCATTTTATTGACATATTACTCTACATTCATAGGTAGGGTGATTTTGTTATTTCCAGGAGCTTTTAGTTACTACCACCTGTCCCTCACATAAGCTGTGTCAAGTGTCCTTTACTTTCTTCTTACCCTAAAAACAGAGGAATCTGTCATTGTTTAGCAAATTTTTCACTCATTTATCTGACCTATACTTTTCTGATAAGTCTGTGTACTAGCACCTAGAAAAAAGTCAACACTCATACCGTGGTAATTCAATAAAATTACTTTTCCTGAAAGCTATAATACATATAGGTTTTAAGCATTAACCTTTACAAGATATTCCAATATGTGCAGGGAATTACGGAAAGAAAAGACGATTAGTTTTGTCATGAGTTACATTTTCATTTCCCTAAAACCACATAAATTTGTATAGAATTGTGCAGTAAAAATATAGCCATACTGCACACCGTACCAATGATCTCGGTATCACGTAAAATGGTTCCAGATCTAATGCCTGCATCATATTTTTCAAACATTTGTACGTACAGGCTGGCACTCCATGTTTCAAGGCAGGTTTTAAAGAAAATAGTTATACTCTTTATATGACTCGTCTCTTTTACTTCTAAGGGGTATTATGTCGTTTGGTATACTTTATTCAATAAAAAATATTCTCCCTTAAAAGAGTTGACACATTCATGAGTGACCGTTCGTGGTAGGTCTGTAATAAGGAAAATACTTTTCTGCCTATGAGAGTAGTTATTCTTTTCAAGAGCTTCTGGAACCTCATTCAGCATAGTCTGCTGTTGAATTATCAGATGGTTATCTACCTGCTGTCACCTCTGAAAAAGTCAGAAAGCACCAGTGGCTATCTAGGCTGAAGTTTAACGAAGAGGCATAAAAAGGAATTTTATCAACGGTATATCGCAATTTCCAAATTTTGTAGATATAGACATTATTTGATTAATGCTTTGGGTTACAGTAGCACAGTTAGCACATGAACAGCCTTATTCACTTCATATATTTCAAACCAAGGGACTATTAAAATTATACAAAAATCACAAAGAAACTATATCATAACTGAATAATATACAGAAATCACAAAAAACTATATCAGAATTTAATAATTAATTACTTTGCTTACCTAAAGTTATGATTAAATCTACGAATTCATAGGCAATTTTCTGGTCATTACGAATATCTTATCGCTATTTCATTACTTTAAATACAATTTTTCATTTTAAATCGGCCGAAAGTTAAATGTACTATATTTTTTTCTCTGATCATGATCACTTGCAATTGCTTATATTCAAATGACCCGGTTATTTTCTACCCCCTAAATTGCATACACACATACAATCATAAACGTTGAAAAATGCACTGAATATACACGAAGTTCATGTTTCTTCAGCAGGTCACATGGAACTAGAGTGCTCACTCAGGGGTAAATAGCTGCTTCACTTCCTCTGGTAAAAATGATTGACGTGTGAATATTGGTGAATAATGCAAAAAATATGAAGATTTATTGTCCTTAATTCTTGTGTTTTTCACTAATCTAAGCAAACATTAGGTTATAGCATGAACTGGCAGTAAAATTATGAAAAAGTAAAGCAATAGTTGATGCCATGACTATGTAGTTGTAAGATTACTTAGAAAGCTTTTAAGGTCATTTTGGAGCTTTTCCAAATATTCTCTTAAGCTTGCATGGTCAAAGATAGTATAGTCACTAATAAGGATACAGCTGTAAGGTCCTGAGATGAATTCAAAGTATTGCTGCACCCAAAAGAAAAGACAAGTAACTCATCTTGTTGAAATATACAGTGATACAATGCTAAACGTTTGCAGGTGCAGCAAGCGCCTGTTGGAGAATGTAAGGAAGTCATGTGAGTATCGTTCATCCACTCATTAGGAATCATTCCACACTTCACTCAACTGGCTGGAATGACAGCATGTCAGTTGTCGATTCTGTGTTGGCTGGGCATGGGGCATCACATCATTCCCACAGAGAGTGGCAGAAGAGTTCACAGTCTCGACAAGAGCATTCAGCTTTCTAGTTGGACGACTTCACTTAGTCTGGACTAACGATTTCTGGACATACAAATTTTTTTAAGACATTAGATCAGTGGTTCTTAACCCCGGGTCGCGACCCAAAGTTGGGTGGCCAAACCATTTCAATGGGTTCCCAAGGGTTATAACTTTATTTATGGGCTTCTTATTTCCCCAATACTCTTATTATATTTTTGCCGGCCATCGCAAACCACAATTCTTCAAAAAGAAGGACTTCTCTGGAAAAAGTGTTACAGTATTTGTTGTGATGGTGCACCAACAGTGCTAGATGCACGTCAGGGCTTCACTGCCCAAGTTAAGCAAGAAATTCCGTGTATGGTGATTGCCTACTGTCTTCACCGTGAAAGTCTTGCTGCTCAGAAATTGTTACAGGAGTTGCAGAATGTGATGCAGGAGGTAATTCAAGTTGTTAATTTCATTAAAGCTATGGCTCTCAACTCTAGATTATTCACTCAAATATGCTCTGAATTTGGTTCTGAACATATACATTTGTTGTACCACTCTTGGGTTAGGTGGCTGTCACTGGGCAAGGTACTCCAGCGAATGCTTGAATTTCGGACTGAGACAGATTTTTCTGGCTGAAAAGAGATGCCCATTGGCCCACAAATTCTCAGATTCAATGTAGTTGATGCATGTAGCTTATCTTGCAGATATGTTTGCTGAGATTATTCCCTTGTACATTTCAGTGCAAGGTCGTGATCGGACATTAGTTGGGCTTCTGAGAAACTGTCAGCATTCAAAGGAAAACTTAAGTTGTGGATGAATAAAATCAAACCTGGAAAGACTGCATCATTTCCCTCTGTGAATGTATTTCTAGAGGATGAAGGTTTTTCTCTCAATCAAGTTCAAGACATTATTGTGCAATATGTATCCAAATTGATCACAGAGTTCGATCATTACATTCCAGAAAATGCAAATAAATACAGTTGGATAAGAAACCCCTTTGGCATTAAAGCTGAATACTTGCCTGAAGAAATTGCAAACATCAGCAAGCTACAGAACAGCTTATCGAGATTCAAAATGATGAAACATTTCATTACAATTTTAAAAGCAAACACTGAGCTCATTTTAGGTAAGAGTATACAAAGAAAAACCGATTCTTGGATGAGGTAGGATTTTCAGCCCTCACAGTCACAAAGATAAAGTACAGAAACCGCCTGCTGTCAGAGGATGACCTAAGATGCAGTCTACCATCAAAATCACCCAGATTTGAGGAGCTGGACAAAACAATCTAGTGTCAAGGTTCTCATTGATTGTAACAGTAGCCTACTACATGTTAAGTAGGCTAGTATGAATCATTTTGCTTTTCTTCCTCCACAGTGGTAAATCATAGCCTAATTATACATTTAATTTTGCATCGTGAAATAAAAACATTTTGGTTTTCTTTATGCTATCTAGAGTATTGTTTCTTTCTCATGGACCATTGTTATGCAGATGTGCTACTTGCATTAATAAAACTCTCTGTATGTAATTTTTGTTTCTGTAACACGTTTTCATAAGCATAATTATATAAAAAGACAATGTTTATGAGGGCATGGGTCGCCATGGTTAATTTGAACAAGATTTTTGGGTCACTGCCAAAAAAAAAAGTTAAGAACCACTGCATTAGATAATACAAATCTTAAGGTCTGCGATGCGATGAGTGGGTCATATCCGTGACTTATTTTTATGATTGGCGGAGATGGGTCGTTCAAGCTCATAAGACAGCAATCGAAATGTTGCTTGAGGACTTCTTGCCATTCAAGTGAAAATGTTTTCTTGGATTTTTATGTATATTTCTCCTTAGTAAACTCAAAACAGTGATCACTCAAGTTTAACCTCTCTCATGACATCTTGCCGATCTCCTGGAAAACTACATATTCTGCAAAGGAAAGCAAAACCTTGACTATAAGAGGCTTTTATGAGCCTGTGGGAGTGAATAAACCCGAGTCTTAATAATCATTAATCCATGATTTTACAGCTCTAGCTCCTCTCCGCTACACTAACTGATAAACTGAAAGTAAACAATTAATTAAAAAGTATGTTTAAAAAAAAGCAAACACGATAATTCATATCATTTTTAGAATGAATCTAGTTTTTTTTTTTTACTGAAGAGAGATACTCGCGCGCGCGTGTGTGTGGACACCCGTACACACACGTACGCACATTATATATATATATATATATATATATATATATATATATATATATATATATATATATATATATATATATATATATATATATATATATATATATATATATATATATATATATATATATATATATATATATATATATATATATATATATATATATATATATATATATATATATATATATATTATATTATATATATATATATATATATATATATATATATATATATATATATATATATATATATATTATATATATATATATATATATATATATATAAATATATATATATATATATATATATATATATATATATATATATATATATATATATATATATATATATATCTAGGAGAGCTGTTAATCAGCTCAGTGGTCTGGTTAAACTAAGGTATACTTAACTTCTTCAAAGAGAAGGTGCCGTTGCTCAATAACACACAAGGTGAGGCGAATGGACAGGTATCTTGTTTACATAAAACAGTTTATTGGCGTTTCGCTACTTACGTTCCAGTCGCATTTTCAAAATAGTTAAAATTTACACTTAAAACACATTTATATATGATCACATTGAAAACACTAAAACACAAAATAAATAAAAAGAATGAGAAGAAAAATAGATTAAACAAAATTACGCACAAGAATCCACCCGAGCAGTGGAAGTGAGGAGACACCCAGAAAACTTTTGAAAAAACAATGACAACAAGTCTATAGAACACCAAATTAAGCCACAAACAATTAAGTAGATGATAAACTAGGTATTTAGAATCGAAACTGTCTTTTTTATTGAAAGTTTCTAAAATGTTCAGGTCAATTTCATTGTTTACTCTTCCAATAACTTTGAAGTCTTTTTACTTTATGTATAGGTTTTACATATATTCGTGTGACTTATGTTGGAATGTTCAGGGTTGGTCAGCCTACTACCAGTATCCTCACTTTCAATGGTCAGGTGGGTCCTTGTGTGTAAGTTTATGTTGAAACTATTTTGACCTCATTCTTATTAATTTTCTGTTTTTTAGTGTTTCCAATGTAATTATGTATGACTGCATTTCGGGTGTAACGTTAAACTATTATATTGTCTAAAATTGTTTCAGCCTTGAAAATGCGACTGGAAAGTAGCAAAACGTCCGCTAATAGCCTGTTTTATGTACAAGATGCCTGTCCCTTCGCTTCACCTTGTGTATGGGTAAACATATGTATATAGACATGTATATATACAAATGTATACATACATGTATATATACATATACAAATAAGCATATATTTACATATGTGTGTGTTCGTGCATGTGTGTGAAATTTTAATGGGCCATAAACGACTATATACAAGATAAAAAACATATCTCGATTAATATCTGTAATCCTGATCACCAGCTATCCAGACTCACCAATAATCAGGATTACAAAGTGTCAATCGAAATATATAGGTTTGCCTTGCAAAACGTTCTTACATGCTATTGAAACTTGGTAGAACACATAAATTTCAGTAAAAATACCCGTTTATATATATATATATATATATATATATATATATATATATATATATATATATATATATATATATATATATATATATGGAGCCTCGATGGCACAGTCGGTTACAGCAGCAGCTTCGGACTTCGTAGAGGTCTGTGGGGCGGGTTCAAATCCGCAGCCGACTGATCAGTGAGGCGGACACTTTGCTATCCGTGTAGACATCCCGGGATTATGTATGTAATCAACAAATAGGTTTGCTTAAAAAGCAAATGGGTGTTACAGACTAAATACGCACACAAAACAAAGCCACTACAACATCTTCTAAAAACATAACAAACATCCCACACGTCTCGAACTCTCGACCTACCCGCACAACAACTTCTCGCTACTGGGAAGAAAGGGCGTTGGGTCTGGTATGATACATGTAACATACGCTACCGGGGTCTAAGCGATGTCAGGCAGGGCAGCCGATCGAGACTATGGTCTACCCCAAAGCCAAATCAAAAGTCCTTCAAAGAAGGCATCGTGCTTACCCCATACAAAAATGGGAAAAAAGCACGTTAAAAGAAGAAGAAGATATATATATATATATATATATATATATATATATATATATATATATATATATATATATATATATATATATATATATATATATATATATATATAATATAATATAAATTATTATATGTATGTATATTTACTGTAATATCACAGTGTAATATGAATATAAATTATTATATTCATATATATATATATATATATATATATATATATATATATATATATATATATATATATATATATATATATATATATATATATATATAGCCTTATTGGGTTCATCAGGTTCTTTAATAAAAATTTAACAAAGATCGGGATAGACAATCTGGCAACAACTGAGGCAGTCAAAGGGGATGAACCTAATAACACTAAGTAGAGACCATAAATTTATTTGTAAAGAATTATTTACGAAAAACATTCAGCAGCGTACCCAAAGATAATTTAAACAAAATACACCCATTGTAAATGAAATCTTAGGCATCAGAAAACCAAAGGTTAAATTAAACACTCATTATAATTATTAAGAAATAAACACCATTGAGTCAGTATACTCGTTAACACAAAATTAAAATTTCTTAGGGACGGCAAAATAAAAATAAGTTCACACAAGAATCAGTAAATCAAAAAGTTATACACACAAATGCCATTACAACCATTAGAGATCTCATTACACTGTCCAGTGCAAATAGTTTACACTCGTTTTAAATAATGAAAATTTCTTAGAGTAACTCCACACAGTAAACATACAAAATCATAATTATTAACAAGCAGCAATGAACTTTACACTGTTACAGAAAAAACCCTCATACATAATAAATACATGAAGCATGACAAGAAAGGGACCACAAACTATAATAAAGATGAAAATAACAGGGTCAGCACGACATTATCAAAAAGCCACGAAAACAATATAATCAACATAAGACTATCATTGAGAAGGGAATCCCTTCTAAAATTGTCAAGTTTTATCTTAAAGATAATCAGTGGTTTAATGCTGCATGTTAGCTTGCCTACCATGAAAAACAAGCTTATCATTTATGGAGGAACAATCAGTCCGACTTTATGTGGAGTAATTTTACTGAGCTTAGATATCAAGCTCAGGTTGTCCATGAGAGAACTGAGAGAGCTTGTGAGGGTGTGAAGGAGATCTTGCTCTTCAGTGATAATGACCAAAAGGGTTGGCCTGCCCTCAAGTTATCGCTTTTTGGAGTTGATTCAAGCATGCTTCCCCATGTAGGAGCTGATGGCACTGTTGCATATTGCCCTAAACAGAAGGCAGAACTTTTGTTCGTCTTCATGAGGAAATAGTGTGGTAAGTCCTAAGTATTGTCTAAGTCGTGGTTTCGAGAGCTTAAGTTGTGTTCAATGGCCTTCAGGTCTAGAGAAGTAAAAACTTTGTTTCCGGGCTTTGATAGTTATGGCAGCATAGATCCTAATGGATCTTTCCTATCTTAAAAAAAAAAAAAAGACTGCTAATTTTATTGTTCCTGAGATTACTACTACTATCAGAAGATTAGTTGGATTTACAAGTTTTTTTTTTTTTTTTTAGAGGAAGGGAAACATTGCTGCATGACCTATGGGACTAAGTTTGTCCTCAAGCTCCTCTGAATATACCTAAGGTTTTTGACAAGCTGCACCCTAAGTGACTTTGTAGGTTTGTTGGAGATAATAACGTGCTATCAGCATTATAGTTTGGGTTAGGAAGGCCTTTGTTTGTGATGCACTCTTGTCAATATCTACTGAATGGCAGAGTGCTTTTGAAGTGGGTGCAGCGTCACCCTTGGTTAACCTTAGACTTTGGTGCTGCTTTAGGCTTTGAGAATCATGAAGCACTTATCTACAAGCTAAGATTGTTGGGAATTGGTTGATCTTTTATTAGTAGTTTGAATGAAATTTTAATAGGCAGAGCCCAAAGGGTCTGTGTTGATGGCCAGTATAGTAGCTTCATTAATGTCAGTTCAGGTGTTCCTCAAAGTAGTTTTCCTGCTATAGATTATCTATTCTAGTGACATGTGGCAAAGTCTGCAGAACAAACTGATTGCATATGCCGATGAGGCTGTTCTTCTAGCTGTTATTTCTTATCTGTGCCTTAAGTCTATGGTTGCAGAATCCTTGAGCAGAGATCTGGCACGCAAGACTGAGTGGAGTAGGCTTTGGGTTATGAAGCGTTACCTTTCTAAAATTCAAAGTGTAAATAGTTATCGATCCAGGAGACTTTGCCTTTGAGAAGAACGCACATAATGTTGCTTCCTCTTGCAGAAATGCTTTAGAATGTTTCAGGATGAGGCAATTTTATCCAAGACTTCTAGCTCTTTCCTTCTTCCTTGTTTGGGGAACTGTTCTCCCGTGTGGTGATCTGTTGCTGACTATCATTTTAAACTCTTGCATAGAGTTCAGACATCAGTCAAGTTAATTTTGCCAATTCTTAATGTTTACTTATGGCGTGGACGTAAAGTGAGTTCATTATGTTTGTTACATAAAATGTATTACAATGACAAACATCCTTTGCATTCATTTCTCGCTATAATGTGGTTCGGATTCCACAATAAGCTGTAGGTCCCGTTGCTAAGTAACCAATTGGTTCTTAGCCACGTAAACTAAGTCTAATCCTTCGGGCCAGCCCTAGGAGAGCTGTTAATCAGCTCAGTGGTCTGGTAAAACTAAGGTATACTTACTTATTCTTCTTTACGTAACCTAGCCGTTTTTGCTAGCACTACAAACAGCGATTCGTTTTCTAGTATCAGATTTATAATACTGCTCAGTTTTCTAGGGGTTGTATTCCGGCTGCAACATAAATGTGGAATCCTTTGCTTAGCGCAGTTGTGGAATCTTCTGATCTCCAAATATTTAAGCGGAGAGCAGATTCATTCCAGCTCTGCTGACGTCTCCTGAATATCAGGTGCATCGGTTTTAACTTCTATCCCTCATAATCATTTATTAATCACTTTCTCCTAAAATCTCTCTCTCTCTCTCTCTCTCTCTCTCTCTCTCTCTCTCTCTCTCTCTCTCTCTCTCTGCAGGCTGTATCGCTTAGAGCCATTTTGGGTTTATAGTCTCTTGACTCGGTCTATAAGGGTTTCATTTGAAGATAGAAAGAAACAAAGAAAGACAGAAAGACGGGCTTGTTATATATATATATATATATATATATATATATATATATATATATATATATATATATATATATATATATATATATATATATATATATATATATATATATATATATATATATATATATATATATATATATATATATGACTATTTATCACATCACTGTGATTCATATACAATCAGAAAAAGACAAACGTCCTTTAATATAATTCACTCTACCTCGGAAATAATATATTTTCATATATGTTACCGAAGGGGAATTTTTAAAGTTGATAATAAGTCCACCGTCCCGTGGGATCGAACCAGCGACGGACGAGGAATCGCTAGTGCGTCACTGTAGTCCTGATTCTCGTCCGTCGCTGGTTCGATCCCACGGGACGGTGGACTTATTATCAACTTTAAAAATCCCCTTCGGTAAATATATATGAAAATATATTATTTAGGTAGAGTGAATTGGATATTAAAGGACGTTTGTAGCTTTCTGATTATATATATATATATATATATATATATATATATATATATATATATATATATATATATATATATATATATATATATATATATATATATATATATATATACACACACACACACACACACACACACATATATATATATATATATATATATATATATATATATATATATATATATATATATATATATATATATATATATATATAGCCTATATATATATATATATATATATATATATATATATATATATATATATATATATATATATATATATACATATACACACACACACACACACACACACACACACATATATATATATATATATATATATATATATATATATATATATATATATATATATATATATATATATATATATATATATATATATATATATATATATATATATATATATATATATATATATATATATATATATGCTATGTATATATATATATATATATATATATCTGTGTGTATGTATGAAAGTGTGCACATGAATGTGTTGGTACATGCATGTTATTTGGAAAGTAAAAGTTTTGATCTTTAAAAGAAAATGCCAGGACCTCCTGCTCAAGTTTTAATGACAGCCAGCTGAGTAAGGATTTTCTAACTCAAGTCTAACCTTGCGATGTACAGTACATAACGCAATTTAGAGGTAGAGTCTACTTTCTTGACATTATTTTGCTACTTGTTCGACATTAAGCACACGGAGTGTAAGTCACTCGATAGCAGTTTCGTACTATTATGATTTTGATTCCATGGCTGAATGGAGCCAAATATTCACATAAAAGGGATCCCTTATATACACAATCTAACAAACTTTTGTAATCTTATGATGAAGTGTAGTTATATTATCCTATAAGTTATCATTCGATGATAAAAATAATAATAAGAAACCTTTGATAAAATTGTGATGAAATTTACACATTAAATATCCATGATACAAATTTCATGGCGCTTTGATTCGTTCGCGAGTTATTTTATAAATTAGTTTGAAAATAAAGCTTGGAAACAATAAGAAAATAAATATGAGAATAAAGGGAAAATTCGTAATAGGAAAAACCGTTCACAAAAACTATATCAGAATATATTGAAAAATATGAAGCGCCGATATCATTTCAATTCTTCTTAGCTCGGTAAAAATTGAATCATCTATCTTCATCTTTTTGATATAGCATGTACTTTCGAGATTATTTCGATATTTCCCAATTAAAAATAAAATTAATTTTGCTGGCAATATCAACGGAAAACAGCGTCGCTCGGACTTCCCAGTTACCGCCAAGTCCAAGGTGTGACGGCTCTATATTCATCTACCAATAACATGAGACTTATTTGATTTTGGATAGCAGTTCGACCAGACTAAAATTTTGAACAAGTAGAGTAGGCTGTAACTGGCTGATGAACGGAAACTACTGTAGATATCACTCTCCCAGGCTGGGAGAAACTAATTATTGAGAGTTAACTACATGGCAATCTCATTTTTATTTGAGATAAGTGCATCGAGAACAAATCTTTACTTTTTCGTATCTAAAAGTTTGTTACTTACATTTGAAATTTATATACAACATTGTTGTTTTGCTAGTCGCTGACTTTTCTCTACTGTACTTTTCTCCAAAAGCTTCTGGAGATTACAATGTTAAAACCATTCACCATTTTAATAAAATTATATGCTCCAAGGCTTGTACCTGGTTTCATATGGAAATGTGTATCACTGCGATTAGTTACCTGTTTCTTAAACAATTTTCAGTAGAATACACCAAAGGAGCGCAGGAATAATAGCTGTAAAACTATAAACAAACGACGGAGAAGAACAAAGATGAGATATTGCGGGGTTATAATACAATCAGATAAAAAGATTAGAAAAGAGAAAAAGCGGATGGTTGATGTAAGTCCGGACGTGATTAGAATAACAACCATGGGCGGATATGGTAGCAAAACCAGTCTAAGATGAAACTTCAAACAGACCTGAAAGCGAAAGAATGAGAAAACACCAAGTGAGAGGTCCCCGGAAGGAGGGAAAGAAAAGAGAGAGGGGAGAGTCGGGGTCCGTGACTATGGTTGGGACAAACCAACTTTATGACCCCTTCTCTTGGCTCAGCTTTAATCCTATTATGTGTTACAAACGGTCGTCTAATGATGAGCCCTGAGCCCCCTACCCCCTACCCCCTCCTACCATTCCTCAAGATCTCCCTCCGTCGGCAGAGGCCTCTCCTCCCGCTCGAGACCTTCAAGGTATGGAAGAAGCCTAAAGGACAGACAAGAGGGCAAAGAGAAATGGCTACGGTGTCTTCGATGGGAGAAGGCCGCCGGCAATCGCGTTCGGTTTTCATTTGGTCTGAAAACTGCATCGCTCTCCGCCATGCTCGTTTTCGCCGTCTCCATCGCATTCATTCCGGTACCCTCAGACTCCGTTCCTTTTCCTGGATGGTGATGATCAATACACGTTCTTTGACGAACGAACATTTTCTCTCACTTCTTCAGTGCACAGAAATTCTTTTCTTCGCTAACTATTTAACTGCTCGATGCAAGTTTTTATATTTCAAAGTATTTACGTCGTTGTACTCGTATTCTGCAAGCAGCCTTACGACCTTATATACATATACAAGTAAGAAGTCAAATGGAACTTTAATCTCCATTCCTTTCATTATCTACTACTTTCTGTAAGTAATTAGAAGAGAATATCGGCAGAAAATAAACTAGTCTATTTTGCCCTGAATTCTAACTAGAAATTAAGAAAAAAGTTTTGAGTTCGCCTAGAAGGTTATAACATATATGGTTTTGTATTCTATATATATCACCTCTTTTCAAGCAAAGACTGTTATGATGTAGAAAAGAATATAAAAGGTCTATATTTTCTTGAAAGAATTATGTCACTCTTATCCCCTTTCAGAACAGATCCTCCCTCGACCGCCGCACACTTACAGAGTCTATAAAGCCCTACGAACCATGCAATAAAGATGAATCATGGACGACAAGTCTGCTTCTTATCTAAGAGGATTAAACGAGATTTAGAAAAAGTCCTCTTCACAGTAACTACAGTCATACGGATCGCCCCGCCCTCCTTCCCCCACCAGCGGAGCCCCGGCTTCTTTTTTTAAGTTGACTGCCGTTGGGTGTGGCCATGCAGGTTCAATGGTAATAAAAGACCTCCTTTGAAATTCTTCTGTGTGTAGTGCACGTATTTACATTTACATCAGAAGAATTTATAAATACTGCCCGTTCAACTTTCTTTTAAGCGTCGCCATATGCGAGGACAGAGATTCAACTCCCGGTCCATTGAAGTCTTTATACGGCTTATGAAGCGCCATTGTAGCCCTGCGCTTAAACCTTGTCTTTGACGCTGTGTTTGGTACCTCCGCCACTCTCTCGGTTGTGACTTTATTATTATTTTTTCTTTATCCATGATTCCATAGCTTTTGTAAAGGATTCCACCCACACAGAAGACACCCGGGAGTCGAAGGATGTAATAGGGAAAATTTCGTTGAATACTCTCCGTATTGCTAGAACGCTGTCTTTGAACCAAAGAACAATGCCAAAAAAGAAACTACTACGCCAGTTTGGTAGTCAGCAGTTTTTAGGTAAGGGAAACTTGTAAATTACTGATTTTAATCCGATTTAAAAGCGCTCAAATTAACGTAGTAATATCGTGAAACAATTCTGTGTAATCATTTAATGATCCACTTCATGAAATTCGTCAGCTAATGATCTGGAGGTTATCTTCTCCCAAATGCAAGTTCTGTCAGATTGCGAAAGTAAATACAAAGCCTTTCAAACAAATCTAGACATTTTCCATACTTTATATTTTGCTAACGACACATACAACATTGCATCTTCAATTGCGTTAAATTTGCACTCTATACGTTGCTAAGGCATAGCTGGTAACGTAAATGTTATACACACCTAAAATCATCGTTGAGGATGTTTAGAGATATATTCAGGAAAACAACAACAATACTGCCAAGATTGCCACTGCGAACTCCATTTCAGTCAACTTTTTTCCTCTGTATCTTAATTCATGGCATTACAAACTTTGATTTCCCAGGGAGCAGAAGTGAAAATAATATCAAACTAAAATGTTACGAAAGAACAGTATTTTCCCGCTTCTTATTCTGTTACCCATGACCGAAATTAACTTTAATAATTATTCATACTTCTACATATCTTCAGTAGATTTTCAGTTGCTTTTAAAGTCTGCGAAAGGGTACTCAACCTGTTTTAAAGAAATGAGAAAAATTCGCTTCATTTACAGTTTTTTTTCTATTATGTAACTTGATAGACATGGAGGTTTGACACTTGGTTAATTACACTTTAAGTTTATTTTCGGTTGCCGTCAAAATTTAGTGCAGGTAAATTGTGCGAGAGCAATGCCAGTCAAAGCTCCCTTAACGAGGGATGCTTCTCAAATTATACCATAGAAATCTTTAGCCGGTGGGTAGACACTCCTGCCCTCCAAAACCTGGCCCTACGTAAGGATACTTAAACCCAACGGATGTTTCTTTTTTCCCTAAACCAACCCCACCCCTCCCCCAACAACCCCCCACCTCTTCTCCTTTTGGCCACACCACTCCAACTACATTATGCTCTTAAATCCTGTTTCTGAAGACGCTTTTTTGAAATTCCATTGAGTTCCAAAACCCACCGGCTTCCGGATTAAGCGCAGGTGCTAAAGTTGAGGACATTGTAGCTGGATGTATGGGCAATAAATGAGAGAAAGGAGAGATATACAGCAATGAGAGAGACAGAATGGCAGGGAGACGACTAAGAGAAGAGATCCCTCCTACAAAAGGGTGTGGGTAAAGAAAAAAGAAAAGAACCGGTCATAAAATCTTGAGACTTTGAGGTTTCCAAAAACCGATTCCAAACAAAACTGGAAAGAAAGTACAACAACACGGAAAGGAAATATTTAAGTTGTTCTTGTTCTCGTAATGTTTTTTTTTTTTTATAGAGACGACACCGTCGTAAGAGGATGTGATAAGCACTTTTTTTTTCTTACAAAAATGAAAGAGTAGGTCTAGAGCACAGGAAGTGATTTGTTTAATTTCGGAGGAAACTGACTGGAAACTACAGTAAATGTTTAGTTTCACTTGTATCAAAACTGTAGTGCTAGAGACTGAGGATCTACTTTTTCACATAAAAATGTGCTGGTATGGAAAAGTTGAGCAGAAATATTGATTTTTTCCAGTGTTTAAAAAAAAAAAAAAAAAAAAACGATTCCCCTGCCTACACTGTCTTCCATTTTGTGGTCGGTTTTCTTCAACAAATAGTTGTTTTACGAGACTCCACAATATAGGCCGCAGACAATGAAGGGGGTATTATCTCATTTTTACTGACATTGTTTTTACACAGTACGCTTAATACCAACTACTAAATTTCAACTACTGGCTTATTTATAATGGAAAAGCCCTAATTTTCGTGATGTAAAGATTAACAAACAGTATTACATACTTATGTGCTTTGCCAATGCAAATGATTACGAGAAGCAATTCCGTCGAATTACTGTACATTCACTAAACAGAGCCCCAAAAGCATTCTGATCTTCTATGATGCAGCAGCATGCTTGAGGCTTTCAAATAATTTATAATGAACAAGATGGCGCCTCTGGCTCAGCTAGAAACAAACAAAGGACTGACTTTCTACGCGACATCTCGAATGGGCCTGCGGTCAGTTTTTGCGGTCTCTCTTGACCTGGAGAGGACGGACCAGTCGCAGGTCTGAGGAGAACCCGTTTTCTCTGTTTTTCAGAAAGGGGGAACACCAGCTTTAGAGAAAATGGGAGATCTTCTAAATTATGCTCCAGCCACATAAATCTGTCTGGCTAAGTCGAATGGATCAGATACAACTACTCTTGATGATTTATTTGTCTCCTAGTATGCTGTCCTGAAAATGGGTAGGTGAAAATCGTCCACGCATTTCATAATTGTACCAAGTGTTTTTTTTTTTTTATTGCATGATAGTTCCATGATCACACCAAGTCCCGTGTAATGCGAGATTTAGTAGTTAGTAGAATTGCACTTATTACCTTTCCATGATAGAAAATTATTCATGTGTCAGATTAATTGGTTACTTTCGTAGCGAAGCGAATTATTTTCTGAACCTTGTTAAAGCATAATGCAGCGCTGTCGACAGGTGCTAACTATTTTGGAAAACGCTTGACAAACTATGTATATAACAATTTAAAAACGCAGAAACTGTACTAGCTAACAACAAGGGAGTGCGGGTATGGCAAAAATTCTTCCATTCAAAACTGAGGATAGGAGCTTTAGTGACAGTGCTCATTCTGCTGGTAATTCGTGGATGAGACATGAAATACTTTTGTCTAATTCCACCCCACACAAAGTCATGCAATCGCAAATCACCAAAGTGGAGAAGAGAACGATCAGTAACAGAAATAATACTCAACTGGCTGGCTAACAGGTGAACTTACGATGAGATCGTTCATATCCTCAGCAATATTTTGTCATGAATTTGACGTGGCTATATAAGTGATTAGGTGCGATCATAATAAATAGTACTTGAGTCTGTTTGTATACCTTATGTGGATAATTACAGAAAAAAATATAATTTATTAATGGTTCCGAAACTGTTAACGTACCAAAATGAGACTACCCTTTATACATTACGTTTAACAGTTAAAAATAATTTTTTTTATCGTAAATTGTATGATTTATAAGGATTTTTACCCACTTAGGAAGATGGAAATAAATATTAATATGGATGGTGGAAAAATAGAAGTAGATAATTCCTATAAGAACTCAAAAGTAAACGCAATGATTAATGGAAGGATGAGGGATGAGAGAAAAGGTGAGTCACAGAATGGATGAAACAAGAAAGTGGCAGATTAAGTGCCAAGATTCAGAAAAGGACTGGACAGGTTGAATACACAAAATTACAGACAAGGATGATGGCATTCATAACAACTGGTTGTATAGTATATATGGCATAAGAAGAAAGCGTAAGAAATGTTGAGAAACGTCGAAGTAGTAAAATGGTTTGTACAGGTGACAAACTGGGTTGTTGAAAAAACTCTGTAATTTTATAAATATACATGCACGTAGTATATTTTATATATGTATGTACGCATGTACAGACACGCACACACATATAAACGTATATATATATATATATATATATATATATATATATATATATATATATATATATATATATATATATATATATATATATATATATATATATAAAAAATCTACTGGTCACTTTTTACCAGATAAGTATCTGATTATAATAACCACATTGTCCTCTTAACTTCCTGAATTCTTCACACTTTTTGGATGCGCTTGTTACTGCAAGATCCAAATGCAATAACATGAAATTCTGATTTCCGAAGCAGTATTCCAACCTGCATCCAGAGTATCAGAGTATATATGTATATATATGTGTGTGTGTGTGTGTTTCAGCTTTACATCTTTTCGAGTAATCTGGAGATATCAATATAAGCGTTTAAGACAATAGAACCAAACATTTTTTTAGGAAATATGCCCAAGTCTTTTTTCACACATACACATATTATATAATATATATATATATATATATATATATATATATATATATATATATATATATATATATATATATATAAATAATATATATATATATATAATAATTAGTGTGATAAATGAATCATATACAAAAGTGATAATAATATTATATATATATATATATATATATATATATATATATATATATATATATATATATATATCTTTTATGTCTCGACCCACGTGTAACTAGTCTATGGAGTTTCAGTTAGGTAAGCAAATGAGCCAACACAGATCCCCCAGGGAGAGAAAGCAATGGGTTTTGGAAGTAACCAGTGCTCATTGCCTGACAACTACTTAAGCTGCAGCGAACTGAGCCTTTCTCAGGTTTAAGTGTCCAACACCGTATTCCGGCCTGATTGACAGGCAGTTTTTTGGGCAAGAAATCGTGCCAGCGCAAGGCTGGCTTAATCGCAAGCAACATCAGAGGTGTGAACAGCGTACCCATCGAAGGTCCTTCAGAGGTCAGCCATGCGCTGGTATTCACCATTCCTGAATCTGCTCCGGTATTTTCTCCCCTTAACGACACTGCTAATCTCATGTGACACCCAGGAGGGATCTTATGAAGTATTTTGTGTATCATGAAGAATCATTCCTGGCCTTAACGTGCATGGAAGGTTTCCCCCCGACTGTTGTCGAGTGCACTCAACGCGAAGAAGAAAACAGTCTGTGTTTGCTCTGAGCAAAAGAATTAAAGCAGAAGTTGGATTAGTGGTTTTGTGAACTGCAAGTATTTAATTGTTTGGGTGTTTTCTCATTTCATGGAAAGTCCTGATTAGATTTTCTTTTAATTTAAGTAAGGAGAGGACACTGCCTTTTCATGCTGCATTGTTCTCTGCAGGAATCGTTCCTGACTTGCATACGAAACATTGTACCCGTTTGGGTTAATCAGCTCTTGAACTGAATACTTGAATGTCATTCTTCATTGCCACTTATTTGCTTATGATTACAGTTAATTGCAAAGCTAATCATTGTTAATGGAGAATTTTTTAATGTTGAACTGTAACTTATTTTTACCTATTTCTTGGTGGTTATGTTTGGACGATGAAATTAAGTTAACTAAGTAACTAACAAGAGCTGACAGGAAATCAGAAAGAGTGTATTGCGTGTATTATTATTGTATTGAAATCATTGCTTATCTAAGTCATTATTTGTTTATTTAGATGTTAAGAAATTAATGTTGCTCATTGCATGAACAGTGAGGAACATTGATGAATTATGAAGTGGTCAGGAAACGACCATAGACTGATAAAAAAATTTAAACACTCCCCTATTAAAATGCACTAAAAAGTAAAAAATCATTTTTTGAGACAGGAATTTCTTACAATTAATCATGTCTACAGAAACAAAAGCGTGGGCGCCAAACATGGAAGGAAATGCTACAAGAAATAAAAAATATATTCATTTTCTTGTAGCATATCCTTCCATGTTTGGCGCCCACGCTTTTATTTTTGTAGACATGATTAATTGTAAGAAAATCCTAGTATGTCTCAAAAAATAATTTTTTACTTTTTAGTGCATTTTAATAAAAGAATGTTTAAAAAAAGTTTTTTATATTTATTTTAATTTATACTTTTTAGTTTTGACAGAAATTGTAACCGATTTATGATTGTAGCTAACGAAATTGACCGTGATATCCTGTTGAGCCAAAGAAAGTTTGAATAATCTGTAGAGTTATTAACTTATTTTACCAAGTCAAAGAAGGTATGAAAAATCTGTAGAGTTTCATACAAATACTGTGATATTGGGAGAAGTCACTAGAGGTTACTGCTGACCAACTGATCATGTAAGGTTGTATCGTCACTGGGATTGAGTAACAAGGCAAAATTTCAAGACCATAGGACGAAGGGAACAGGTCGAAAATTGAGTTACAAGTATTGACCCAAACAGACAGACAGACAGACAGGCGCAGAAGTCAAGTTAAATAAAAGCATGTAATAAAAACAATGGGTAGACTGTAGACCTTGGGGATAGCATTTTTTTACAGCCAAAAAGGGCAGTGTTTTATGAAGGTCCAAGAAACAATGAAATACTGAGAATACTCTGAGTTTAGGAAATAAATCACTGCTAAAACACAGAGGAACTTTAAAACTTATTACCGCCTATGTAACAATGATACAACTGTCTTAGTCTTCGAGTGCCTCTCCACCCCCTCCCCCACCACCCCGACACAGACTGCACTGAAACTTATTTCCGAAGATTGCCGCTTTTTTACACGCTTTTATTTAACTTGACTTCTTTGTCTGTCTGTTTGCTTGTTTGTCTGTCTGGGTCAAAACCAGCAACCAATTTTTGACCCACTTCTACCGAATCGATTTTATCCAGATTTGGTGTACATGTTCAAAGTCGGTGACGTTGCAATATTAAAAAAATTTTTTTATCAAATACTACTGCAATTTTATCGTTGCGTAGTATGTAGAAACACCTAGCCAAGGGATAATGGTTTCATAGGAGTGAAACATGCAGTATTGGGACAGCAGATTAGCATACTTTATTAACGGCCGTGCAAACTAGAAAGGATTGGGCTCTACAATCGGTTTGGTCACTCGGTGATGCAAGATCTCGCATTGTTTTCCTTGCTTTTCTCAAAAAACTCTCTGGTATGCACGACGTTTGTGCTTATGCTTAAATGTAAAATCGTGGGCCGCTTACCTTAATTTGCATACAATTCTATACAGACATGTATTGTACTGTATTGTATCGAAAACGTACTTTACTGGTGCAATGTGTATATACAGAAATAGGTAAAGAAAGAGCTTTATGGATGCAAAATTTCATGTCAGTAATGAGAATTGTCAAGCAATTTCTAACAATGACGTGCCTAGCCTACTCTCAGTGGTTCTTGAGGAAGCTTACCAGGTATGGAACCAAATTACATGCAAGCCTTTGATAGCAATCACTTTACGCCTTCATTGCTTTCACAGACCTCTTCAGGTCTTAACCAACTTACATCATCACTAGGTACATAGAGAGATTTAATCTCACATATCCGTGCTGTAAAATCTTGCTTTCGAAAACTTCTCAATTTAAATGTCTGTATAGAATTGTATATAAGTTAGGAAAGTACGCGCCCCACCCTTTTATGTTTAGGCGTAAGTAACCATTAACACTGTGGATCACAGACATTTTTATTTCATACTTTTTAGTGCATTTTGAAATAAAAGCGTGGTATTAAAAATTTTTAAAATTATTTTTTTGTTAACTCATTTCACTGTATAACAAATTCTTAGTTTATTAATGATCGTAATTCTTTCTGCCTTTTTAACGTGGTTCTTTTGATGAATTAAATTTTGATAATATATACTTGATCTTGCCGAAGCTCTGTGAAAGAGGTTGCTCATGTAAAGTGAAGAAACAGGATGTCGTACGTTCAGTATCGAACACGAATGAATAAGGACAAATCACACACAAAATGTCAGGACAGCACGTCTCATCTTCAGTGTGACAAATAAGATACACAGTTGCATAAAGAGAAACCTGGTAATGTTCTGTACAAAAATTCTGAGTTGATTGTCAGAATGATAATCATAGTAAAATCTCATGATTATAATTACATTACTGAAACAGTCAAATGAATGTTAGTTAATTCAAAACAGTGAAAGATAACACAATCAATTAAAGCCTAAAATGCTTAAGACTAAAACACAAAGGCTGAAACTAGGTGGTATTTAGCAACAGTCCTTAGAGCGTTGTTCAACATGAAATGACCTGCTGACAACTTTTAGTTATGATTCTACCACTCTCCTTTAAAATAATCATTCTATATAATAGATTTTAGGTGCAAAGCCAACCCGTGATATGATTACATTCAATTTTATGACAGAAAAAACGTTTTACATTCCTGTGTCTTCCGTCATGTTCAGTTTATCTATTTTTACTGACGAAGACTCTCCACTTGACTACCAATAAATTTGTTACAAAAAAAAAAAAAAAAATTCCTCATTTTTCAATTACGCTAAAAACTCAGCATACAATTCTTTATTGACAGTGGTGCGTCAATTAGTTACCTATCTAAAACAAAAAGGAATTGGGAAATAAAGAAATTGAATACTCTAGCAAATAACAAATATTCTAATTCAGTGTACATCCATGCTCTTTTACGTAGCAAAATAAAGTAACTGTTTCTTTTTAAATTTTCACATTCTTTTTGCAAACACTACTTAAAAAAAAGATTTCTCTCTACATTTTTCATATCCTTTTCTGAATTCTTATCCCAAATGCAATTGCGCTAAACAATTTCTAGATCTTTCATAAACTAACTTAAAAACGCAATTTACTTTTTTTGTCGCTTCCTTTATCTCTCATACATTCCAGAGTAGTTAATAATTCTTTTATCGATTAATTCGTTTAAAAACTTTACCAGTTTCCCATTTACATTATGAAACTCATAAGAAAGAGCGATTTTATAGTCATTTGCTTACTTGCTTTTGTGAAGTTCATTCAGAAACTAACGATATTTGCATAGATAAAATGATGTATGAAGTTACTCTGAAAAAAAAATTTAAGTTTATCAACCCAAAATATTAATTGTTTATGATGTTAATTTGATTATAGAGATACTGTTTATGAAACCAGTTTTGAAAAAAAAAATATGCGTTTATTGGCATTGAGAAGTATAATCAATGAAGCTAATCTTGGAAGAAAGGTCTAATTTACGGGTATCATGCTACTTTTCAAACTAGCTCGAAAAGAAAGACAAAATATTTTTAGTAAAAATTATATTATTTATATATTCAGAAAGAAAGCCCTACCTGCAATTTGCCAGTAGGCCTACAACCGATATTGGTCATATAGAAAATCTGGAGAACAAATCTGAGTTTATTGGCAAAATATTGATATTTTCTGAAGGTAATCTGAGGTAATAATCTCATTTATTTGCATAACTTAGTGTAATTTATTTGATTAATATACAAATAAAGATCTAGTTAATCAGCTTTATTTATGAAACTTATTTAAAAGGTAAGCCCTAAGTTTATTTGCATTGAATAATGTTAATTATGATGATAAATGTAGGTGATAAATGTAGGTGACAGATCTAATTTTGCGTTAATCGGTATTATTAATTACACTCATATAAAAATATATCTGTCTGTTGAGCCTAAATTAATGTCCTTTATAGAACTAATATATATGTATATATATATATATATATATATATATATATATATATATATATATATATATATATATATATATATATATATATATATATATATATATATATATATATATATATACAGTATATATATATATATATATATGTTTGTACATTTATCACATATCACCACAGGAGAAAAAATAAGAGACTGGGTGTAATTCCTGACCGATTTCGGCTTTCCTTCGTAAGCTAATGATAAAGGGCTGACTCACAGTGGTAGAGATAAAAATATATATGCTATGGACGGTACGAATAAATGTACCAACCGTTGGAGACCGGAAACCTTATACTTGACAGATGCTTGGGTCCGGTACTATGTTTATGAATATAATAATCCTCTGTCCATACATATCTACCACCTTTCTTAAAATTTAAACATTTAACAAATATCTGTTGAAATTAAAGGTTCACGTTTATACATGCCTGGACTGATGATATTGTTATGACCGTAACTTTCTTTTATAAAACTAGACTCAATGATATTTCTTTCCAGTGCACTATTAACAAGCTATCTTTTCTTTGCTCCTGCCCTGATGATTGTATGATAGATCTCGCTAACATGTACAAAAATTCCATTTTTCTATGTTCTCTCCTCTTTTCCAATGTTTTTCAAGTTTGGCCAAAATAAAAATTATCACAAGACTTACATGGAATTTTATATAATGAGAGTTCTTTATAAATAAATGTTTTATTGTTCTGAAATGCTGTATTAACTTCAAAATTCTTAAGAATACGGAATATCCTTCATATTATTATTATTATTATTATTATTATTATTATTATTATTATTATTATTATTATTATTATTATTATTATTATTATTATTATTATTATATAATATAAGCAAATTTCTTGTGTTGTAACACTTTATCAAAATAAAAAAGAAACTTACAACTCAAAATAATTATTTGTACTACCATATAATGGTAATATATTATAATGATAATAATAGATCCAAAGGCAAATATGCATGCGTTAACAAGATGAGGAACAAATGGGGATAAAACATTTGAATAAAGACGGAAATAAGAAAATACGAAAGGAAAACTGATACAAAATGGGTAAGACATCGGTGTTTTCCCTGGCCCACCCCACCACCTATGCCTGGAATATATATATATATATATATATATATATATATATATATATATATATATATATATATATATATATATATATATATATATATATATATATATATATATATATATATATATATATATATATATATATATATATACATATATAATATATATATATATATATATATATATATATATATATATATATATATATATATATATATATATATATAAACTCACGCAGACACTCATCTTCCAAGGCGAGACAGAAAAGACAATAATCTCTACTACATTCATACATCAATTGCTGAATCGTGGTTCCCCTGAGTAGTAGGTGGTTCCAAAACGTGTGACCAAGGTTGTGACTCATCAAAGTCATTTGGCTACTAGGTACATGATTCCTTGTTGATATCAATGGAGACCTAATGGGATTTAATGGAACTGGCCTAACGGATCTGTCTTCTCTCTTACTTCTTTCAGATCTGCCTTCCTACTATACTTTACATTCAATAGCTCTTCAAAAAAATCCGTTGACACAGGGCTGACTTTACCCACAGACTATCCTTCCATTTACACTCTTCTTTTTCTATAATCCATTTATCATTAACCATTTTTTCTGTATTTACTTCCCTAAAGAGCAACATAACCTTTTTCCCTGTATTTATGTACCTAAAGAACAACTTTTTGTCGGTAAAATGTTGGCTCAAATTCACTCACAAGTTTTCAACATAGGTCTCCTTCCACTTTTCCCCTAACTACCATATTCATTCTCTGGTATACACTACTCAGTCATCTCCTTTGTCCTTTAAATGTACAGTCTCGTCTTTTTGTTTTTTTTAAATAACCCTCCAATTACTGCTTTAATGCCTCGTCATATCTAATACACTCACAAACACTTTCTATGTGCAGGCATGAGAGTTATTGGTTTGAAGCAGTGTGGGTCTAACATAAGAACGTGTTCTCATTCCAATTCAATACCTTATAGCTGGAGAAAGGAGAGGTGACTAGGTACTGAAGTGGCCGATGTATGAAAGAAATAAAACGTTATTTTGGGTTAGGGAACAGAAATTGCAGAATTTAGTGAAAAACTTTGATATTGCTCCTCCGTGAAGTGAAGGAGTACAGTAAAGAAGGTAAATCGAAACCAAGGTTTCAGTAATTTGTAAATGAAGGTAAGAGGAGCTTGCAATGAAAGAACCGGTGAGTAACAGAATAGGTGAGCCATGGAAATTACATAGGGGTGAGTGAAAGTTGCATTATCGATGAATTTGTCGAGCCAACTCTACTGTATGGAGAAGAAAGGTATGTTAAATGAGAAAATAAAAAAATATATAAATCAGTTAGAGATGAATTACATTTAAACTATAGTCTTAATTAGCCAAATAGAGAGAGTGAGTACAAGAAATTATAAATAGTATAACGTACACAGGAAGGTTCTATCATTACGTAATAGGTATATGAAACAGTAAATACTATATTCAGTTTTTCAACTATATTTTCCTTCTTTCACAAGAAATGACTTGCTGAATATATATATATATATATATATATATATATATATATATATATATATATATATATATATATATATATATATATATATATATATATATATATAAATATATATATATATATATATATATATATATATATATATATATATATATATATATATATATATATATATATATATATATATACATATAAATATATATATATATATGTATATATATATATGTATATATATATTTATATTTATATATACATATATAAATATATATATATATATATATATATATATATATATATATATATATATATAATATATATATATATATATAAATCTATATAAAATAAATAATATCCATTTTTAGTTTGTTAGCATTCTGTCCAAAACATTTCGGCTATTATATGTATAATAGATGACTAGGATTCTTAAACAAAGCAAAGACGGTGTATCGTATATATGGCGTGGTCCGACACCACACTTATAAATTTCTGAAGCGACAGTCTCTCGTCAGAAGTCTCCGAAGTGAGACAGGCGAAATATCTGAAAACAAGAGAGAGAAAAACCTACTCTCTGAAGGTCACGCGTAACGCATCATCACAACAGACTTTTTGCTAAAGATCAAATTCGACTTTGGCTTTTCCTTCGGTCTGTGGATAGCACTAGCTGGAGACTCCGGGACTGAGTTTAATTATGTCAGAGGAACGGACGAATTTGATTTCTTGATGGGCTTATATGAGTTAAACAAATGAAAATGATTACTCTCGTGGCCTTTAGAAATAATAGTTTTTCCTCTCTTGGTTTTCAGGTGAAACACCTGTCTGACTTCTGCGAGTTCTATCAAGAGAGTGTCGCTTCAGAAATTTATATGTGAGGTTTCGGACCTCGCCCTATATACGATACAGAGTCTTTGCTTTGCTTAAGAATCCAAGTCAAGTCTTATGCTTATAATGGCCGAGATCTTTTGGAAAGAATGCTAAAAAACTAAAAAGGGACATGATTTATTTTTATCCTTCATCATTTTAACGGATGCATGTTATAATGTACGGTAAGGAAAACAATAAAAAAAATCATTTTATACAAAAAAAGTCATGCAAATCGTGATTTGACTTCCATTTTCCATCAAAAAAAGATACTTAGATTTTATCAATTAAACTCTGTCTATGAAGAAATTTCACGGAATTATTCAAGCTTAATCTTTATTTGATGTTGATTAGTTTTCAAGATGAATCTTTACCCGGTTATCTCTGCTCTGCGAGGGAAGAATTTTCAGCTGGTGCCGGAAACCATTCAGCACATCAGAAAAAAAAATACATAAAGAAATAAAAAGTGCTTTGGCTACATTGCCAAATCTGTTGAATCTTCAAATCTCTTTGTTACCTAGGCTAACCAATAGCGCTGTCGTTAAGATCATTCTCATAAACTGTTTAGGCATGTTTGCACTAAAAAATTACTTTTTCGATTAGCATGATAAATTCTCATGAAAGTGAAACGCGATTACGAACATTTACAGAGGAAATTCTCGATCAGTTCACAGTTTCCTGCCGACTAACCTGATGACCTTGGTTGCCTAGTAGGCTTGAAAGCCTGGAGCCAACTCCCGTCGTGGCAACTTGTCTTATGCAATATCCTGGGTATCACATACCAGACGATGGGAGAAAATCTTCAA
>NC_089750.1:36797552-36805052 GCF_040412425.1 Macrobrachium rosenbergii | reverse complement strand
TGTTTGCTACAGATAACCTATTCTTCTAAATATCCAAATAGCAAACAGGTGCTGTTTATAATTTCCTACACATTATTTGTTCAAAGAGCAAAGAACAAACCATGTTCTTTATTCTCATTAAAATAAGTAATTCCTCTCACTGTAATAATTCGAAGCAACTAGTAGACCAGCTCTAACAAACGCACTTTAGAATTTCGCTTTTCAGTACTTCGCGTCAGGTGCTTCTACGAGTTGCCAGGCTAACTTAGGATGACAGGTGCTGAGCATCTCCATCGGAGAGGATAAGCAACAGATACACGAATGCGTACTGCATGAGGAGTTGATTGTGATGTAAATCACATAAAGAGGAGACCAAAGAGGTGATCCGTAGGCGAAAAAGGCTCGACAAAACTTGTACTACGGTGAATTATACGCATGCTACGGAAGAGAGAGAGAGAGAGAGAGAGAGAGAGAGAGAGAGAGAGAGAGAGAGAGAGAGAGAGAGAGAGAGAGAGAGAGTATTGCTGAAAATGTGCATTGATGATAGCAATATGATAGTTCATTTGTTTGTCACTAAAATCGGTGATTATTAAAATTCTTCTTCTGATAGCTGTTAAGTTACAATTGGAGTATTAGTACCTATAATTCTATATAATTATGTTTATGCCCATTTGTTTTTTGCCTAAGCCAGTTGCTTGGTAACTGGTGTTTCTCTTATAGTAAATAATTACTTGTATTAGGCTGCTTTCCTATCCGACAGGATTCATGTATATGATTCAAAACTACGAAATAGCACTTCAAAAAATGTCGTTAACGAGGTGATTTTCTGTTGTTATTTTTCATTTAAGGTTCAAACACTTTATAAAAAACATTTCAGGTCATCTGTTATGTACGAGGTTCTGTAGCGAAAGTAACAAACTATCCTAAGCTCTTTTTCAGCTTTTCACTTATTAGATTTTTTATAACATTGACATTTGAAATATTTGTCGCAGTTATTCATCTAAAACTAAAACTTGTAAATGTTACGATTGATTCTGAAATGCATTCATACGTACATATGAATATATATATATATATATATATATATATATATATATATATATATATATATATATATATATATATATATATATATATATATATATATATATATATATATATATATATATATATATATAGCCTATATTATTTGTGTGTGTTTGTGGGTGTGTGTACAATATATATATATATATATATATATATATATATATATATATATATATATATATATATATATATATATATATATATATATATATAGGTAAATAGATAGATAGATAGACATATAGATATGTGAAGGGAGATTGCATATCATTCTTCTGCAACGGATTGCTTCATAGCTCTGTTCGTTAATTAGATCATGAGTAAAAGTGCGATAATTCAAAAGTTCTTCTATATAACTGTTCAAAGGAAACAAAGAAAAAGAAATTGTGATAAACTGTAATTGCATAATCTATGAATGGAAAGATGAGTAAAATGACAATTTGCTGATAAAGGTAGATTAAACAAAAAAAGAAAAAACGAAAAAAGGATCATCTCTGCCAGCAGGTCTGGATGCATTTTTGGCATCACTGGCCAGCACCGTTACACGGTCCTTAAGAACTCCGGTTATTTCTTATGCTTTAGTCGACGTAATTGTCTCCCCACATAAAATGATTCACTTGTTTGGAATATTGCGATTAGCAATCATGTCTCATCTGAATTTACAAGGATTTTGTCATTAGGTTCAGTTACAAGTGAAAGTGTTGCGTGGTGTTGAGTCACAGCCTAAGACATTCAAATCATTATGTTATGAGCTGGAACGAAATGGTGAGGAGACTTTACGATTGCACGTAAGCATCCGATGATAAGAGAAGAATGCGTTCAAATCGGCCCTTGAGGCTTCTGATTAAAACGCGCCGTCGTATCAGGCTTCAGCATCACGCGTATGGCAAATCGTTGAAATCAGTAGTGGCGTTATCTCCAATCTCTGTTGCAAAGGTGTGAGAGGACAATAAGCGTAGATCCTGTTTGGTTCCTCAGCAGCACAAAGGAGCAGTAAATAATAATCACGGGCTAACAATGTGGGTTGCATTGCGACTCGAGTGGGGGCACCATGGGCAGAGACACGGGTTTAACATGACCAAACTTGGGGAGAGATATAACATCAGTCGTCTTCTTGGGAGGTTGCCATATTTCGAATAGGAAGAAGTCAACGGTGTCTTGGGCTGAAACCATCGTGTTGTAAGCCAATCCCAGAGGGTTCATTGGTTCGGTTTTCATTTCGGAGGACTGAATGAAAGCTCCGACAGCCAGACATGGGACTGATCTTTTTCTAGCGATGGGATCTTATCACCCTCACGAGTCAACAGTTTCAAAAGTGGGCACTAGATGGCAGCTCGTCACATCACATACCCAGGGTTACTAAAACACTGATGCGGCATGCAGTTAAACAAGGGGTTTCTGAGCAAATGTCGTTAATCTATTCCCAAATCAATTATTTAGCTTACTTGCTCACTTACAAGGTGATGGATACAGTGTTCTTGTTGCCCAGAGGTCTTTGTTCGAGTGGCTTACACGAGATAATAAGAAGAGAATCGGAGGATTTTGACCCTTGGTCACACTGTCTACAGCCTGCTGAGCCCAGAGTCGGAGACATGCTGAGAAGTGACATTTATACCAGGTTTCTTCACACCTTGAAAACACTGCGGGACATAAATTTCAGAGACAAAATTTCTGCACGTACTGTTAACGACCGTCTTTTTCCCCACACAATCACCTTGGAGACTTTGGCCCTTATGGGCAGCGAGGCGGAGGGCCCACTCTCCTTCGAGAGGCCTCGTGATTGTTGGGCCCGTTTTACGGGCCAAGGCTTTTTCTCTTTGGGCCCAGCGCCCCGCAGTCGATGTCAGCCAAGGGTTAAACGTTGTTTGAAATGTTAAAATGAAGCGGCTCTGATCTGTATATTATATCGGTGGCGCGGCGTGGGAAAGGAGCAGCTATAATAGGGTTCCTTGCTTCCTCCTCTCTCCCGCCCCCCCCCCCTTCATCTCCCTCATCCCTCCTCTGATCTCTCTCGCCAGCCACGAAGAATAAAAGAGGATAAAGGAAAGGAGATAAATAAAAGGATAAGAATGGGGTGAATGGCGAGGGATAAAGAAGGGGTAAATAAGGCCCACAATGGATCCCAAATGAAAGGAATGACTGAAGAAACGCTGCCTCAAAGGACTAAAAACATAAAATTCTAAAGAGGGCAGTCTATGGCGTCCATTGGTGATGTCATTTATACCCTGCCATGTGAATAGAGGCCGAATAGGTAAGGTACAAAGACTACACGATCTTTCACAGCATGTTTTTACAACACTACTCATGCGCTTGTTTCATTAGAACGAGGGCGATAGAGGGATTACGCTCCTAAGACTGAGCTGAGGATTGCACATGTCATTCCTCTGGTTTCCGTGTCTTTGGTCTCGGTGGCTTTTAAGAAAGCTTTAATTACTGCCGTTTTTGTCATCCTGAATTTATAGGAAATTATTACGGTATTTCTTTGCTTTACCATAATGATTAACGTGTCTCACATTCGGAAGAGGAAAGCTTAAAATCGCAAAATACAGTTTATTCTGATGCAATTTTAACATGCAAGCAAAAAAATTTCCTTTCCATAATGACGATTATGTATTTTCCCTTCAGTAAGTAACATTGATCCGCATGGCTCTTCAATACTTGCATATACGAAGTACCGTACATTATTCGCTAAGCACGGGATAAATTATTTCTGCAGAATATTTTATAAGATGTAAGATAGCATATTTTATTTGCTAAGCCTGAGACTCGGTATTCCCAGGATATTCAGAATACGTAAAAACGCACATAATGAACTATGAATGTTCAGACTTTATCACTGTAAATATGCCTTACTGTCTTGGTGTTTTTATAGCCTTGAAATATAAAATGAAATCTCTCCACGATATCGCGACATCAAAAGCAATATTATTTTGTGGCGGACAAAAGACCAGATCTTACCTTATGTAAACCGCAGCGGGAGATCTCTATGCAACAACAAGACGTAATCCACAGATATACCGGCATGACATTAGCTAGACTCGGAGCCTCACCCGGCCGCGAGAATTATGACTCAGACTTCACCGTGTGCTCCTTTCAGGAACATGATGGATTCTCCCTGAATGTCTATGTCTTTATCTCCTATCAGTCTATCTATCATTCTTTGCATCTGTCACTCCTGCTATTTATTTATCTATTCATCTATCAATCTGTCTGCGTTTTATACATGACCCAAAAGTTTTGTTAGCCTTTTATTTAAAAATACTATTCATCATCAAACCAGCCTTTCTCTCTATATATATTAACGTTTCTCTCTCTCTCTCTCTCTCTCTCTCTCTCTCTCTCTCTCTCTCTCTCTCTCTCTCTCTCTCTATCTATATATATATATTATATATATATATATATATATATATATATATATATATATATATATATATATATATATGTGTGTGTGTGTGTGTGTGTGTGTGTGTGTTTGTATATATACATATATAATGAAAAACATTCTCCAGTAATTACTTCTGCACAATGCACAATTATGCGTTCAGAATCCTTATGAAACCTTTATAATCAGGCGAAGTAAGTTCTAGACTGAATATCCGAGTATCACGTGTATGAGAAAAGAGGAAGTGCCGTTTCGCATGGCTGGAACTTCCAACACGAGAACCAAAACACTTTTAGCAACAAAGGAGCCAAGGAGAAGAACGATTCTTAAACGAAGAGAAAAAGAAGAAGAAAAATGAAAGATGGTAGAAATGGACACCTAAGACTAAACTGGCGGTGAGGGGGCTTTTTGGGAACAAAGACGAAGGCTTTGACGGGGAAGCTGGAATGGCAGAGGAGAGGGATGGCCATTCTTGGGCCCCCTGCCACAGCACAATGAAAAGGAAGACATTTGTCGGGCTTAGCATGTCCTGGGAAACATGTGAATGCGTTTCTTTTAAATGTCCCACTGCACGAGGGATCACTCAAAGTCGACGGCGTTCTTTTATTCTTGGTGAATCACCGAAGTCCTGAGAACGTAAGCGATGCCTCTTGTTCCCCATTTCGTGTTGTGTTTTCAGTTTTGTGAGGATGCAACTGAAAACATTGCAACATTAAGTTTCGTTGTAATCTTTATTATCCATATTGCAGCCTATAATTTCTATGCCGATTCACAGTTTTACATAGAGTTGAAATTCTGATCTCACTCACTTTGAAAAGAAAGGTTTAAATCACGTGATCTTTTTAGATTTTTAATAATCCTTGATAAAATCTGTTTCACTCTGTATACTTATAATTTTTCTTTAATCAACCCTGATTAGATATTTCCATACATGTTCTTATATGAGGTATGAATATATGCTATAATTAAGATAAGAGAAAAACTCCTCATTTTACACTACCTTATCAAACTTAAAAATAAAGAGATAAGAGGGAAGCACTGCAATCTAAATGTTTCAGAGAAGAGCGCAAACATAAATAACACAGAAACAAAGAGACTAAAAAGAAGGCAGACGAGAGAGATAGAAAATACAAACATGCTGAGCATTCACAACATAATTCGCATCGCACACCCTACCTATATGGCTCATTCTAATTTTTCGATACATAATACGTGATGAATACATGTATATGTATACAAACACACACACATACACACATACACACACATATATATATATATATATATATATATATATATATATATATATATATATATATATATATATATATATATATATATATATATATATATATATATATATATATATATATATATATATATATATATATATATATAATAGTAATATATTGTCACGAAGTGATCAAGCACCTGGTTATTACACAAATAATAATACCAAAAAGTTACCTCACATCGACCAGATACTTGAAACCTCATAACAAATATATTATGACTGAATCTCTAAAGGTACAGTGATCCCATAAAACTTACTTATCTCTTGAGAAAATCAATGTAACTTCATCAAGTTATGCGAGAGGTAACAACTAATAAGTTATATCCAGACTAGTGGAAAATGGGTATCACTTCAACAAACACTATAATTGTTTCTCTGGTTCTATTTTACCTAGATAAGTCTCAGGTGAACAAACAGATATATCACTTACCTTGTACACATTCATTAATTTCTCTAATTACTGGTGGTCAAAATGAAATGCTGAGCTTTTAAGACTTAAAACAAACATATTTATTTCTAAGTTCAAAAGTTATATTCAGAGTTCATAATCTCAACAAAATTTATTATTAATTGATAACAGTATAAGATTTAAGTATTTCTCAATCAAGTTTAATTTACAAAACTTTAATTTATTAAGAAAGCAATTTGGGTTGAGTATGATTCAAACCAATAACTATCACTCAAGTTTTAAACATATACCTGATTAATTAAACTCCACATAACTGTTCACCAAAATATTACTGACTGGAATCCACCCAAATATTTTCTGAAATCTCAATAATAAGTATGCACTAACAAAATGCTAAGTAATCACAAGCCCAAAACTTTGTAACACAGTTATTATAAAATTATAGTAATATGATAACACAGAGATATAAGAATGAAATATGCAAAAATGGAAATATACTAACCACCATTTCTAAGACAAAAATATGTTTAAAGATTATATCAATCTTTCAAAAGATTACCTTCACTTTTAAAAAGGTTAAACTCACGTCTTTCTAACACTTTCTCATAGACAACACTGCCAAGTCACAGTGACATACACAATGATGTATAATCAGCAGCAAGACACATTAGAACTTACAATAAGAGATATATTCATCTCTTATCAAAATAATAATTCTCTTTCACCTAGAACATCACTTTAACTCTTAACATAACAAAACCAGTAAACATCACATTACCTTTTGTTAAAATGTACCATCACACACTTTACATAATGCTTGTACAGAGCAAATAACTTGGATCACCTCTTACAAGATGAATACACTTCTTGGGTGAGTTTAATAAAAATTTTTACCAATATGAGAGCAATCAGCATGACACCCTTATATATATGAATGGTATTATTAAGAGAGAGAGAGGGAGATAGGACCTATTTCCAGCAGCCCCTGTTCCTAACTAACTGACTGGATCAGCACTGCACTTTTAACTCCAACAAGCCCTCCCAGAATACATGATACATAAGGTATACATACATTATACATATAGGTATACATGTATGTATGGTATACATACACGGCTGGAGCTTCGAGCGCCTTATCTCTATGATGGACATTTCCTTGGACACTCACACACTTGAACAAACAGAAGGAAGTGCTTTTAGACCCAAAACTGGCTGGCTGTCAACATGTCAACTCCAACTCTCTTTCTTACTCATTCTCTCTTTCTCAGATTATGAAAAAGAATAAGCATAGACACAGCTAATAAACATGGGATAGACACATATGATAAATACATAACAGGTAATTCACCGATT
>NC_089750.1:36785052-36795052 GCF_040412425.1 Macrobrachium rosenbergii | reverse complement strand
TCGTATACAACATCTTCAGCTGACATTTTTCTTTGACTTCTTAAGTCCCTCCAACCGTAAAGATGTTAATAAGGCACAGGGAAATAACGAGCCCTTTTGCTCATATCCACTGTCACATCAAATCAGTCACTCTCTCGTCTATAAATCATAACACATACTTCAATCGTATCATGAAGACCCCGTAGCTCCCTAAACATTTCCCTGAATGCCAAAAAATCTCTGCAGCACTCATATTGCATCTCTATCATTTGCATTATCAGATTTTACTGGGAAAATTAAGTAACTTTTAGGCATCCCTTAACACACTCTTATGATAAATATTTGATATCTACACCCCTGCATATCTAAGCCCTTACTTCGTCAATCAGAAATCTTATGCCCCTATAATTATGGCATTAGCTTCTATCTCTTTTCCCATTATTGGAATAAGTATTTATTCATCTCATATATTCCTTTTTAATATTGCGTTTCAGGTTTAATTGCATCAGTTCTTGCTCTCTTTTCCTTCTGAAATCACTTAAATTCGCTCTTCATGTCCTTGACAGACACTTACACAAACATTTTCAAATTGTTGCTAACTAGTCCTACTACTGCATCATTCAAATAATCTCCTCAAATATACACAATATTTACTCAGTCAGATAAGATTGACTACCGCTGACAAAGGCTTTGGATACTAATGAACTGTATCCCAAGTCAGAGGAGATTGTAGTTTGGGCCCGTGAACGTCTTGGTTAGAGGAAACCCCTAAAAAAGCATATTAGCCCCTTTCTCTAAAAGACCACGGTCATTCTTATAGTTAGATTATTCAACTTATTAATTACTTCTAAGGCAGCAAGAGTAAAGTCCAGAATTTTTTATTCCTTAGGAAATTCCAGGGGCTTTAGACACAAATGCATGATATCTCAGTCGCTCTCTTTCCCGGGATCCCTTTTACAGTTCGAATGTCAGCAATCGTCAGCATCTCTCTAATTTACGGAAATGTTCAATTAACTCTCTAATCACTGCCAGGTGTCTTCGAAAAACATGATCATTCTCAATACCCAGGATTCCCGCTACAGTCTGCCAGGCAACCTAGCTGACTTCGGCAGTGCTTACTAAGCTAAACTTACGTAATTAACTACGAGGACTCATACAAACATGCACATAAGATAAGAACAAATATTACTGAAACACTGAAACATGAAAGTTAATAGGGACAAGACTTAGACTTCAACTCATGAAAAAAATTGTATCAAAAGCAAATGATAAATAAACACAACAAGACTTCGAATTATTAAAATACTTTTATGAAAAGTAAATGATAAATGAAAACTAAACAAGACTTCAAATTATAAAGTACTTGTATCAAAAGTAAATGATAAACGAATACATCAACAAAAGTGAATGACATGACACTATCCAAGTTACAGGATTTTGAATTAGCGCTCAGTCGTAGCTAAAGGTGGAATTCCCTTAAACTAACCAGTTGCATGGATCATTTGCTTCACTTTAATATCGGTGAATTTCTTTTGTTTACAGTCAAGTCTGGTGATCACGGCGATGACTGGTAACCTTATTAGAACTAACATAAAGGTTAAATAATGCATTGCTTCTTTAATCTTACCGCCCCTTTCTTGTTTTGGTATGTCCTGAATCATGATTTTGGGTACGTTAAGATTCGTATAAACTTTCCTTTTCTTATTTGATATTATCTTGACCTGGCTTCTTGGAATGAAAATAGCCTTTGACGAGAGTTCACATCCACAATGTGTCTGGAGGTTGCATTCACCCAAGTCAGTGCTGTTTCCACATCTTACCTTGAAGTCGGTCCTTTCTGGGTTAAAAATACTTTGTGGTGGGTCGACTTTTTTGTAGATGCACGATCGAATGTAATGATCATGCAGTTATGCGTAAATACAGGATTGTTTTGGTCGGTGTATTATGTTTAAATAGTAAGCTTCACAAATGTTGTACCTAAAATGTGTTGGACATTTTTGCAAGTTTTCCTTTTTTTCTTCAATGGGTGTGTGTGTCCTCTTGAAGTAAAAGTTCAGTATGTTTAGTGTTTAGTATTAGGGTATGATTAGCAACACATGTAGGAAAGGGAGTAAATAATAATATTTAAAGACTTTTTTTAGGATTAATAGGAATCGTGATAAGCAAGCCTTCATTAGTAAGGGTAGCTTGAAGGAAAAGATAGAGTAAGTTAGTTAGCTCAATGGGAAAGATAGGAAACTTTTTAAACTTCAATTTGGCTTCCACCATTATTTCCTTGAAGTTTTTCGGCGGCAACATATTTGCAAAGACTTTTCCTTGAGAAGAGGTAACTAGGCTGTTGACAAAGGCCTTCAGTTCATCACTTCTTTCTTTGCCTCTAATTTAATGTTCATCATGGTAGAAATTAAACTGGTCGTCTGGATGCAAGTTTGGGTTTCCTTAGCAAATGTCTCAAACGTTTGTCTCAGTGAATCTTCTTTTGCTTTTAGCTCAATTAAAGCAAGTTGGGTATTTCTTAGGTTGGTTTGCATATCTAATATTTCCAAATTTGCTCTTTTCATTTCATTCTGTATGGTAATGTTTTCCCTTGTAGGGATAGCAGTTGGACTTGGGACGAGATCCCAAAAATCACTGATAGACCTCCTGAAGTGGTAGCTGTATTATAGTTAGCGGTAGCCATCTTACGTGGTTGCTCCGCCACGTAGACTTCATCGAGACCCTGAAGCGTTTCTCTGATCATATTCCTTAATGTATAATCTGTTACTTTATTACATAACTTTGGCTTTTGATCTAGTGTAGACTGTTTCTTCAGTTCCTTGTGTATATATCCCATTTGATTGCTGAGGACTTGAATATCCTTGTAATTCATCTTAATTCCGGCATATTCGTTGATCAGGATGACTTGTCCCTTATTCTGTATGATACCTCCTGTAGTTGCAGTAGTTTCAACTATTGGCATCGGCATGCAGTTCGTACACAGAGGGAGGATCATCAATACTTGTATTTTCATCTTGTAGATTACCTGAAACGGTAATCTGGTTTCAGAATTTTCTCCATGGTTATTAGTTAGGTGATCCTAAATATTCCCATATCAGTTAAAGGAAAAATATTCTGCAGTTAGTGTACCCCTTAACTCCAGAATTTTACTGCAAAACCAACTGGTTACAGTAAGAAATGCAACAATGAAAAAAAGTTATTGACTACTAATCAACCAATTGAGGCAAACTTCAACAATAAAGACATCAATTATTGGGAATAATAATGGACAATAAACAATAACATAAAGTATTTTACTGGAATCTAAGTCTTCTTGTTCTCAGATTATATCTTATGTTCTCTTTCAAGTCTTCTTTATTTCATTTATCACTTTCTTCTGTATCAGTAGCTTCTTGAGTTCTTTTAACTTTGTCCTTATATATCCAAAATTCTTCCAACCTTCAGTTTAGCTTCTTGGATTTCGGTTACTCTGTATGTGCCTGTAAACCTTGTTGCCAGCTTATAATTTATTCAACTCCTCACTTCTCTCTTTATGTATACTTCATCTCTAATCTTATAATCTGTGGGCTTCAATCCTTCTTGGTGTCCTTCTATCACAACCTTCTGTGCTTCCTCCAGGTTTTTATTCAACTGTTCATTTGTATTTTTCATGATATCTTCTGAGTAATTAGGCTGGGTTGGCTGATTTAACTATTCATGAGGTAGTCTTGGTTCATGTCCCATTAGAGCTTTCATAGGGGTTGCTTGAATACTTGTATGATAGTGTGCATTTAACGACAATTTTTAAAGCTATGTTGATATCCCAGTTTGGATTTTGTCCAACTGTGTGTCTCAGAGTGTCTAACACTTTTCTGTTATTCCTTTCTACCCGTCCATTATTGGCAGGATGATAGAGTTGTATGTTTACCTTCTCTACCTTGAATGTATTATAAACTTCTAGAATCATAGCATTTGTAAACTCCTGCAGAACAGAGGCAGATGCCTTGTCAAAGAGAGAAAAAGCACAGTTTCTAGCACGCTTACCAGTTAATGATACCGACTCGGTATATCTGGTAAGTGCATCAATACATACAGTACTATTGTTTTTGTCCCCTACTTGTAGTGTGTTGATTTTGTGTATGTACAGTATTCGTGTGTACTTGTCACATATACAGTATATTCTTACTTTTATTAAGTCGAACTGGTTCTCATCTGCGCTGGAGTCAAGTTGTTGTCACTTTCTTGCGTGGGGTCGCGTCGCTGTCTTCCTTTCTTATTTGTTGGGCTTTCATTTATCTTGAAAAAATGTCCTCTCTCTCTCTCTCTCTCTCTCTCTCTCTCTCTCTCTCTCTCTCTCTCTCTCTCTCTCTCGTATCGGCGCGATTCCTTACTAGTGTCGTTAAAGACTGGATAATATCTGTTCTTGTCCCAAAGGCGCAGTTCGGAGATCAACACCACCAGTCTCTTCGTAGTCATAATAACTTGAAGGAAATCATGTAAGTTCTTCATTCACTTCTTGAAGTAGAAAATTCCATGATACATGCCTTCAAGTAAAAGGTTTCATCCTGTATGCCACCACTAAGTACACTCATTTCTTGTAGTAGAAAGTATCTTATAGTAGAAAGCCTCCCACGCTTGACACCAAAATTTATGCTAACTCTGTGATAGAGTTACTATTTTAAGGTAGCAAAGTCTGACATGGAGTTTTCTTCCTAAGGAACACTGAGGTCGCTTTCACCTAGAAGGAGTGTTGAGCAAATGAAGAATAAGTTTAAGTTCCGTTCTATGTTTTCCCTGAAGGTTGTACACTTTCCACCTAAGACTGCTGCTACGGAGTCTTCGTTTTGCTAAAGTCTAGTGGTTACGAAAGTGCAATAAAGTTTACTGGAACACAAGAGTTTTACCCAGTTTTGAGATCGAACGACTCTATATATCTTCACCTACTTCGTGTCTTACTCTCTCTTCCCTTTCGCCCCGAATCTTTCTTTTTTAAGCACGATCAGAAGTACATGACATCACAGACCCGTCATACATTGAGTGACGACACAGTTTCGTCATTCAGTATACATATTCTCGTTTCATACGGGTGTATTAATCATATGTATACGTATGCACCCATTATCGCTTTCGATCCAACTAGGAACATCCTTCTTGAGGGTCAGTGGCGTCAACTAAGCTGCTATTGACTAAGCGCTTCTTAAATCACTGCCATTAAATTAAACATTTCTTAAATCACTGCCGTTAACTAACTGCTCACTCATCGCAAGATCTTCTCTTTCCCAGGATCCTTTTCACAGTTCGAATGTCAGCAATCGTCAGCATCTCTCTAATTTACGGAAATGTCACTCAATTGACTTTCTAATCACTGCCAAGTGTCGTCGATAAACATACACATTCTCGATAATCAGGATCCTAATTACACATTATTTACACTAGCAGAAATTACTTCCCATTTATATATTCAATATGATTTATATATCCAGTTTATATATATATATATATATATATATATATATATATATATATATATATATATATATAAATATATATATATATATCTAAACCAAGCATATGGTCACAACAAGTAAGTGAAACGAGAATGCCTTAAAGGCAAGAAATCTAGCTGTCCGTTTTTTCACTTTCCTCGTGGCCGTATACTACAGTATATTATTTTTATATCGTTCTTTTAAATCCCGTAACCGAAGTTTATATATTGTCACAAAGTGATCAAGCACCTGGTTATTACACAAATAATAATACCAAAAAGTTACCTCACATCGACCAGATACTTGAAACCTCAAAACAAAGATAGTTTGACTGAATCTCTAAAGGTACAGTGATCCCATAAAACTTACTTATTACTTGAGAAAATCAATGTAACTTTATCAAGTTATGGGTGAGGTAACAATTAATAATTTATATCCAGACTAGTGGAAAATGGGTATCACTTCAACAAACACTGTAACCATCTCTGGTTCTATTTTACCTAGATGAGTCTCAGGTGAACAAACAGATATATCACTTACCTTGTACACATTCATTAATTTCTCTAATTACTGGTGGTCAAAATGAAACGCTGAGCTTTTAAGACTTTAAACAAACATATTTATTTCTAAGTTCAAAAGTTATATGCAGAGTTCACAATCTCAAAAAGATTTACTATTAATTGATATCAGTGTAAGATTTAAGTATTTCCTAATCAAGTTTAATTCACAAAATTTCGATTTATTAAGAAAGCAATTTGGTTAAGTAAGATTCAAACCAATAACTATCACTCAAGCTTTAAACATATATGATTAATTAAATTAAACACAAACGTTCACCAAAATATTACTGACTGGAATCCACATAAATATTTTCTGAAATCTCAATAATAAGTGTGCACTAACAAAATGCTAAGTAATCACCAGCACAAAACTTTGTAACACAGTAGTTACAAAATTTTAGTAATATGATAGCACAGACATATAAGAATGAAATATGCAAAAATGGAAATATACCAACAGCAATTCTACTCAGGCAAAAATATGTTTAAAGATTATATCAATCTTTCAAAAGATTACCTTCACTTTTAAAAAAGGTTAAACTCACGTCTTTCTAAGACTTTCTCATAGATAACACTGATAAGTCACACTGACACATACAATGATGTATAATTAGCAGCAAGACACATTAGAACTCACAATAAGAGATATGTTCATCTCTTATCAAAATAATAATTCTCTTTCACCTAGAACATCACTTTAACTCTTAACATAATAAATACCAGTAAACATCACATTACCTTTCTCTAGGTGGTACACCATTACACACTTTACACAATGCTTGCACAAAATAATATCTCAGATCAACTCTTATAAAATGAATACACTTCTGGGTGAGTTTTTTACAAAACTTTTGCAAACAGTAAAGCAATCATCATAACACCCTTATATATATAAATGGGATTATTGAGAGAGAGAGAGAGAGACACCCTATTTCCAGCAGGCTCTGTTCCTGACTGAGTGCTTCTCATTCAGCACTACACTTTTATCTTCAAAGCCCTCCCAGAATACTCAAGAATACATATAGGGAATTCACAGAACACCTTATTCCTTATTCTATAGAACACACAAAGAATTCTAAGGCTCAGAAGGAAATAGGCCAGGGCTCTTATCAATGACTGACATTTCCTGTTCAGGGTTAAGCAGAAAAAGATATTTTGGACCAAATTCTTGGTCAGCCGTCAGCATGTCAACTCCAAATCTCTTACTCACTCATTCTCTCTTTTTCAGATTATGAAAAGATAACAGGCACAGACACAGCTAATAAACATTTGTTAGACATACATGATAAATATATAACAGGGAATTCGCAGACTGGCTGACAGCTCATCACGATAAGTCAAGAGGGCTCTTTGCCTTTCTCCCTACACTACTTACTGGATGCACCACCTGTGTAAATAAGGAAACGATCTGATAAGAATCTCACCCTTTCTCTCTGTCCGGCGCTAACGCTAAGAATTCGAGTTAATAACCCTCAGTACACGTATTAATATATCAAGCAAATGGAAAAAAACATATCAAAACATTTTAAGATTACATGATACACAATTTATCTGTAAGAAAAAGACATTTTAAAATTATATCATTAGAGCAAATGATGACTCTGCAAGCAAACATCAAAATTTTCACAGAAACATATATAACACTTGTAACACTATATATATATATATATATAGAAACATATATATATATATATATATATATATATATATATATATATATATATATATATATATATATATACATATATAATATATATATATATATATATATATATATATATATATATATATATATATATATATATATATATATATATATATATATATATATATATATATATATATATATATATATATATATATATATATATATATATATATATATATATATATATATATATATATATATATATATATATATATATATATATATATATATATATATATATATATATATATATATATATATATATATATATATATATATATCTATATATGTGTGTGTGTGTGTGTGTGTGTGTGTGTGTGTGTGTGTGTGTGTGCTTTTAGCTGGGAGATCTAGTTGAACCCGTGGGTTACACTGGGGGATATGCGCAACTTGGATAACACAAATTTTAACTCTGGCCTTGAGGTCAGGTAAAAACATATACATCAAAACATGGCTGAGGGCCTACTTCGAAAGGGGAATGATTAGGTAAATTCTTGGGTTTAACTTAATCAATTACATTTGCAAAAGAAAAACACATATCAGAAGAATGGTAGCGTAACTGGGACAGGCAAACAAGGTCCCATAATACAAGATAAAAGAAGCACTTGTCTGGTAATTGCTTGAAGAGACACAATGGGAGCCTGCTCCAAAAGGGCACCGTAAATCGTGTAGTGGGGTCACTATGCACACAAGATGATGCACAGATCCACAGCTGACTACTCCTAATCTGTAATCGAAAAACCTGTGGTTACCCAACCGAAAATAGCTCTTTAATTGGGGGATCAACGAATTACACAGAAGGTGCCTAGACTGAACTTGATTCTAATAACTCGAATTTTAATGATCTACATTAAATTTCACTTCAATACTTAGCAAATTAAACAGCACAACTATAAAAGGCAATACATGTCTCATTGTAGGAATATTGCACTATGTAAAGGAAAAACAGAAAAATAGTTATATGCTGACAGGGACGTGGCTGGCTAAAAGAACCTTAACTTCGGCACTTTACATAAAGCAGGAGATGATGTCCTCGTCTTTAAGGGGCCAGCACTGGGGAGGGCAAGTGAATAAGGTCACAACAAAAGTTTACTATGGCTCCTGACAGCCACGTGTGTCCAGAAGGGGCAGCTCAATAGAGCAAGGGACAGGACAGGAGTCCCGGCATAGCGTACGACCAAGTCTAATCAAGTGTGTCCGTCCAAGGTCTTTTATAGCTTCCAGGGATTACAATCCTGCCCTTCGTAGATGGCACTGGTGTCAGTATGACTACGTGCCACTGCACGCATGGGGCCATGTAGGTCAAGTTCCAAGATGGCAGCGAGCACATGGTCAATCCTTTGCCTCTCTGCCAGCTGACTTGTCTTGGGCGAGGGTCTGCATTCCTACCGGATCAGCACCTGGAATTTAAGGTCTGGGTAGTCACTCGAACAAAAAAAGGAGATTAAAGTATTCTCCCCCCAAAAGCCAGTGGTGAAGGAGAGGTCAGTAATGGGGAATTCTGTCTACAGTGTTCTTTGTGATAAAACAAATAAAGCAACTGAATATTCTTTGCACTGCATTGTTGACAGATGAGATGGTGTGTGAGAGTTTTACTCTTGACACTTCCCCCACCTAGTTGACACTTACACCCTCAGTCAGGTTGAAATGGCAATGTATACTCTCTTCACAACCTTTGAGGTACTTTATTCTAAAATACAATATCTCTGCGAAAGGTCAAAGTCAATTACAAACAAAAGAAATCACTTATTTCATTTACTCTACTCCACAGAATTAATTTATGCTACTGACAACAGTACTTACTGTGGAACTGGATCACTTGTGTGCTTACAAGGGGAAATTATGCTAATGAAAAGGTGTGTTTCTAATCTTGCGACCAGCTCTGCTAGCAAAGCTATTCAGCTGATAATTGTAATTGCAGTGTTGAAAGGGCAATTTGCAAGAGGATCTGTGCAATATGGTTGCCACTGATATGTTTTTAGCCGGGTGATCTAGCTTAACCATTGGCTTACACTTGGGATATATGTGACTTACCTTGGATAACACAAATTTGAACTCTGGCCTTGAGGTCAGGTAAAAACATACACATCAAAACACGGCTGAAGGCCTACTTTGAAATGGGAGTGATCAGGTAAACTCTTGGGTTTAACTTGATTAATTATATATATTTACCAAAGAAAATCACATATCAGAAGAATGGTAGCACAACTGGGACAGGCAAACAAGGTCCCAAAATACAAGTTGAAAGAAGCAAATGACTGGGAATTACTTGAAGAGACACAATTGAAGCC
>NC_089750.1:36760052-36782552 GCF_040412425.1 Macrobrachium rosenbergii | reverse complement strand
TTTTTCCCCATGTTAAAGATGGATTCATATAAATGTGAATGCTATTAAGTCAGACTACATGCGTATACCCAAGCTGTCTTGGAGAAGCCTATAGCAAAATCCGTGAAATTGGCTCGGCATTGTATGATGGTTTTGCTGTTCAGCTTTAATGTCCTTTAACCCGATGCAAAAGAAAAGTGGCATCCAGGGTCTGCTATTCCTCATAGAGGAATTAGCCATGGTGCGCGATACTGCGAAGGCGATCATTCTTATGGGCATAAAAGTCTAATATTTATGGCGGAGCATGAGTCAGTTACTATATTCTCGACCGTTTTTTTTTTCGCATTCTTTGTTAAATTTGTCCTGTTTTTGTTTCATTCTCGTAAGTATCTGGTAAGATTATAAAATTTTTAGTTAAGGACAGTTCAAATGAACGTTCATTTGATTTGCAAGTATCTCAGAGATTTCTATAATTGTCCAAAAATAAAAAGATTGCAGATGCAGCTTGAGTCAAGACCGAAAGACTGGAAATGTCTTTATTTAATGAAAGATAAACCTAAGTGTAATGACTTAATGAGTATTAAAAAGTTAGTTTTTAGATATTTCACATGAAAAAAGAAATATAAGTTTATAAACTCGGGCAAGTAATGCTGAGGAATATCAATTAATATAATATCAAACACGTCATTGCATCTCTCTCTCTCTCTCTCTCTCTCTCTCTCTCTCTCTCTCTCTCTCTCTCATATGTGGATATACTTACAATATTGATTAGTTGTTACACTTTAAACAAGAGCAAAATAATTAATCTTTATACCTAAAAGTAACCTGATGATTATTCGTCCTGCCTAAAACGTTCCTCTGTTGTAGTATTTTATTTTAAAGGTATTATCGTTGTGACAGTCATTCATTCTGAAAATAAGGGTTAGGTGACATGTTCCCTATTGCTGTTTTTGTGATCTATAACCTCCTCTAAAAAACTTTATTCCAACTTACATATAGTAATTAGTTATTTCATTATAGCTCTTTTGAAATTTCAAGTTAAATGAACAGAAGGTCTTAGGGTTGATGGGATCAATACTTTAAGCTTGAAACCTAAATACTACAAGTCTAGCTGTTGGGGATTTGGAACAATAAAAAATTTTAGAACATAGACTATTGACTATTGAAACTTAGTTTTTTAAAGTTGAAAAGGTAAAGTAAGCAGAAAGTCTCAGAGGTTGTTCAAGTACCATTTTTCGCCATTATTAGTGGTGTCCCAGTCGCCCACCTTGTACAGTGTTTCTCTAAATGACTGTATCATGAACGGACTCAGTTTTCACAGTCGATGAAAGCTCAAATCCCACTCACTGAAATCAGCCACACAAACTTTTTTCTTTCTTTCTTTTTTGCCTAAGCTTGAAATGAACTCTGAGTTGGAGAAACTATCCACATCAAACATTAAGATCCAGCAAGGAGTGACTTTCCAGTAATCTCACTACATCACTTCAAAAATGAACAAGTAGATAAATAAAATGCTGCACGAAAACCCTTTCATGTATTTGTGTAGGCTTTGAAATATGTGGAAACCGAGGTTCAAAATTATAATATAATGAATTTTGGCGCATAAATGCTGATTTTCTCGCAATGACTGTTGTGTGTTATCTCCAGAATCAGCGAGGATCGCTAATTCTCCTGGGCCTTGATAAGGTCTGTTATTTGCTCATCTCTCTGAAGTGAAGAAAGGACGTCCTTGTTTATAAGAATTTTAGTATTAGCTTTCAAATTAAGTTATTGAAATAATAATGCTGAGACCGTATGTGACGGCGAAGGTAAAAGGGAATCATGAACAAAATCAATTATATTTTTTTACATGCTTTTATTTGACTTGACTTCTGCGTCTGTCTGCCTGTCTGTTTGGGTCAAATCTTGTAACTCAATTTTCGACCTGTTCCCTTCGTCTGATAAATTTGAAATTTTGCATGGTTACTCAATCCTGGTACAATACAACCTTTCATGATCAGAAGGTCAACAGTGATCTCTAGTATCCCTACAGTGACCTCTCCCAGTATCCCAGGATTTGTAAGAAACTCTTCGGATTTATCACAACTTCTTTGACTCGGTAGAACCTATCTTCCATATAACCCCTCCCCTCCCCTCTCCCCAGCACACAATCAAGTGTTAATTTAGCTGTGTCCTTCCACTCCCCTTCCCGCTTCCCTCCCCCTCCTCCTTCCCTCTTCCACCACCTTTCCCCACCCAACCGATAACACCTTCGCCTTTCCCCCTCCCCCTCCCCCTTCCGAAGCAAACGATCAAGAGTTAATTTAGTTGTGTTCTTTCCTCCCCTTCCCTCTTCCATCCTCTCCCCTCCCCCTCCCCCTTCCCATACCCTTCCCCTCCCATCCTCCTCCCCTCCCTTCCTTCCCCCATCCCCTTCCTAAGCACATGATCAAGTGTTAATTTAGTTGTGTCCTCCCCATCCCCTTCCCTCTTCCCCTCCCCCTCCTTTCCTCTTCCATCCCTTCCCCTCCCCTCACCCTCCCCTTCCAATTCCCTTTCCCTCTTCTAGAGCATACACTCAAGTGTTGATTTAGTTGTGTCATCCCCTCCCCCTCTTTCCTCCCCTCCCCTCCCCCTTCGAAGCATATATCAAATATTAATTTAGCTATGTCCTCCTCTTCCCTTCCCTCTCCCATCCCCTCCTCTTCCCTCTTCCAGCCCCCTCCCATCCCCTCCCCCTCCCCCTCCCCTTCCGGAGCACATGATCAAATGTTAATTTAGCTGTGTCTCCTCCTCTATTTCCTGCTCCACCGGGTCCTTCACCTTCCTCTCCCCTCCCCTCCCTTCCGCCTTCCCTCCCCATCCACTCCCCTGTACCTCTCCTACCCCTTCCTCCCCTACCCCCACCCCTCCTCTTTTTCCCTCCATCCCCTTCCCATTTTCCTCCCCTCCTTCCTCCTCCACTCCCACTTTCCCTCACCTTCCAGCTTCCCTCCCCTCCCCTTCCCTTCCCTCCTCTTCCCCATTCCATCCCCTCGCCCTGACCTCCCATTTCCCCTTCCCTCATCTTCCTACTCCCTCTCCCCTTCCCTTCTTCCCTCCTTTCCCCTTTCCCCCCTCTCCTTCACCTTTCCTCCCCCTCTCCATAAACGGATATCAATTTCGTTAACTACCATCGTAAATCGGTTACAATTTCTGTCAAAACTAAACAGTATGAAATAAAAAACTAAAAAAACATTTTTTTTACATTTATTAAAATGCACTAAAAAATAAAAATATAATTTTTGAGACACTAGGATTTTCTTACAATTAATAATTTTTACAAAAATAAAAGCGTGGGCCCCAAACATGAAAGGAAGTGCTACAAGAAAAGAAATAGATTTTTATATTTCTTGTAGCATTTCTTTCCATGTTCGGGGCCTACGCTTTTATTTTTGTAGACTTGATTAATTGTAAGAAATCCTGGTGTGTCTCAAACGAATTTAATTTTTTTTTTTTTATTGTCGTGTATAGGTACTTCAAGACCAAAGGAAAATTCTGGAGACTTGCATATATAATAAATTACTCAAAATTATTATAATCTCTGAGGCGAATTCCAACATGAAATTGTCACTATCTATCTATCTATCAATCTATATATATATAAATCAATCAATCATTCCCTGTGGCACCCACGGGGATGTCTAGGGCCTCGATGAACTCACGCCACCATATTCTCCCCTGGGCTACCTCCCCAACATTCATTTCCTGCTTCCTACCTCATTGTCCTCAACCACATCTCCTTAGGCCAACCTCTACCTCTTCTCTCAAGGGCAACCCACCCCGGTGTATCTCGTCTTCTATGCATATGGCTTAGCCACTTCTAGTGTGAGAACCTAACATACTCATCAACCGGCTGCACCCCCATTACTTCTCTAATTCTGCTAGTTGATATCCTGTCTTCTCCAGTCAATTACTATATATTATTCTGAGCATATAAATATATATATATATATATATATATATATATATATATATATATATATATATATATATATATACCTTATGTATATATATATATATATATATATATATATATATATATATATATATATATATATATATATATATATATATATATATATATATATATATATATATATATATATATATATATATATATATATATATATATATATATATATATATATATATAAGGTTCAACAGCAATATTTGCAATAGGCTTATTAGAATGCAGGCAACTTTGCTTTGCCTCAAAATTTAAAGCCTAAGCACTGGGGCGCAAATTATCGCTTTAAAACAGTCACGTGAATCCTTATTAGATGCATTTTGGATTCAGCAGCTGAATTATGTTGAAAAGTAATTCTGTTTACACACCATTTGTATACTCTTGGACGAAAATGATTTTTTAATTACGTCATTACTCACATTCAGTTTGCCAATGGTATTATTTTTTGCAACAGTAACGTTCGGTAAGTTCCTTACAACCAACATTAGTAACTTTTTTCAATTAGGTTGAGAGCTTCCTTACGCATCTTGAAGCTCCTCGGAAAATTAGTTTTTGAAGTACTCCACTTGAGGTGAATTTTTTTTTTTCCAAAAGTCCCAGGCCGAACGTAACTAGATGTCAACAATTATTTCATCCTACGGTTACAATTTATAAATGTCCCCATTAAAATTGAGGTTCCTGTGAAAAATGATTCTCGAGGTATTTCCGTGAACTTCACTATGAACACTCTCACTGGTTGCAATATCAGACTCTAAAATTTGCTAAAAAGAATTATAGTATATAATATCTTTCCTGGTTTACTGATAGCGATTTGCAAAAAATGTCATTCTCTCTGATAGTATTATTAAATATACCTGTGCCGTAAAGACATTTCTACCTTATTGCAAAAAGGTTAACGTGTTACGATTTTCCTAGGCGTCCTTTTGAATTAAATCAAATGCGCTGAACTTAGTTTATATCTCGAAAGTTTATTTTTTCTCTCGGACCGCAATCCTTCAACGGAGGACTATTGGTTATTCAAAAGAACTAAAGTTCCTTGCTCGTAGTAACTAATAACGCTCCAAACACGGTTTCTTTAACTAAACGCAAATCACTTGAATTTACCCTCAACATTCATGTCAACAAATTTATTATAGGCGCTATTATGATCTTTGCAATATCGGAACTCTGAGGCTTCTAAACCCTTAATCATCGATACAGTTAATGATCAGTGCCCACTTTTTCACTCCGCCATCACTATTCACTCTGTTCCGACGGGTCTTCTCTGAAAAGGTTCGTAATAAAAACAAAAGAGCTACTAAATTCTTTATACGTAATTTCTGAATTGTTTTGAAACCCTCTCGTTTAAATCAATAGCGTTATTTACAAATGCATCGTAATTTGTAACAACTGTCAGTCATCCATGTACTGCTGAAAATGCAACTAAAGTCATTTCTTTAGAAGCTGCAGTCTGGCTTCCTGCTAACTATAAAAACCGTGGATTTAATGACATTGCAGAACATCGAGCTTTGATCTGTGATTTTTTGACTCACTCGCTTAAGACCGTTATATTTAATAACTATTCTCTCTAATCTTGTTTTTGTTCAATAGTTGGTCCCCGTCATACTCTTTCTTGAAGCTTTGAATACTGTCACTTCTTCCTAGTTGAGGTTTTCTGGTTGTTAAACATCAGTGTTGACTTTTATACTGAAGACTCTTCTTGAAAGTGAAAATATCAAGTATTACGACAGTCACTCCTGAGTACTGACAATAGTAATAGCATTAGAATATTGGCATTGCATGTTTCTTGGAGATTAAATCTTTTGACCATAATGAAATCAATGAAAAATTTTGGTGGATAATATTAAAATCATTATTGCAATTAGTAGATGGTGGGAGTTTCCCTAAATAATATATTTTCTGACATGTAAAGCACACAAAGCACTACGAATAACATTACATTAACAATCTAGTAACAGTGTCTAATACAATACTGACTGGAAACGTTCCTTTTGTGTCTGCATCTAAAAGGAAGCTGTTGTGTCCCTTAACTACATTGTTAAGAGAGTCCGTATTCTTTCCTCTTTATCGATGGGGAGGATTATGAAAGGGTGGGTTGTGTCTGTCATTCGAATTCTCTTTGTCTACCGAATCGCCCTGCAGGCAGGACCTTCCGCTACTGACCGCGCCAGCGACTCTCTTTTTCAAACAAACACCTTCTTTGCTCGGCTTGTATTTTACTTTTTTTTTTTTTTTATTGCCTTGCTAATGAAACCTGACATTCTGTTTCTGCTTAGCGCCGAACTCTGGATATTTTTTGTCGAATATTTTAATTCGATGCAGTGATTGCACCAAGACCATCTACTCACTAACAACGTACGTTTTGCTGTGAGAGTATAAACAAAAAATAGCCGTTAAAGCAGGTTTCTTTATCCTTCTGTCTATTATTATCTTCCTTTCTTTTGATATGCTTGCAGCATCTATGCATTACCTAAAATATTTAATTTTCTATACGTTTTACTTTCTGTTTCATTACTGGATCGCTCCTTACCCGCAGCCTGAGCCTTTTTGTTTCCCTCAGACAAGTTTCCCTAGTTCTTCATCCGTTTCTTCTTTAAACTCAAAAATCCTCTTCCCAAATACCAATCACTTCCTACTCTCTCCTTATCCATTACCCTGATACTTTGCACCCCCTTCAGATCCCGTCCTCCCCTTTACGTCTTTCGTCTTTTTTTTTTTCTTTTTCTTTTTTTACCGCAACCTTCTTTCTTGCTCTCCCTGCTCATTCCCCCTCCCCTCCCTCCTGGCGTCTCCCTCTGCCATCGCTCCTACATTCAGCTCCGTGTCAGAGGAACAATTTCTGCTATTGAGAGTCGCTTTTGCCCCTGACACAATCTCTTAAAAGTGCCGCATTCATCAGAAAATGGGAAATGTCAGTTCTAGGACAGCCACTGGCCCCGACCCCGATACTGTGTCTGGCTGTCACCTTAACCCCGATAATATGGCATGGAAATTTGATTCGATTTTTCTTCTTTGATTACTTCTTTATAATTTGCCTTGTCATCAGCGGTTTTAGCAGAACTTTTTTTGTTCACATTTATTCCCCTTTACTTTATATGCATCTGATCAGACGTTTTATACAGTTTATCAGTTTTATAGCATTCTGCCTGTAGTTTAGGACTAAGGTAACTAATAAGTTCTTGCTTTCGTAATCAGTCTTAAGGTTTTGTTACTACCTAAGCAAAATCATTTCCATCTTTTCATGACAATTGGCTTTTTTAAACTAGATTATGTATGGTTTTGCAAAGTTTTTGAATGCGAAGACGCTTTTCAAAATTACATATAATAAGCATATATTGTATTAGTGTTTATTATATGTGCATTTTGAACGATCTCCATTTCTAGATTGTAGTTGTTTAACTCATTCACTGAGGCTTTTATCATATGTCATTAGGAGAGTAACATATGGGAAAATATTCTCCATATCCTTCGCAAAAGGTTTCATCCCTCTAAAATCAAGAACTGCAACGACCCCTGTGGCTGATTCCAGAGACAGATCTCCAACGCCATTCAATATCAAGCCAAAGAAGACTGGACGGTTCCAACAACGTAAAGGGTGAGATTTCAGCCATTAATTGTTTTCTAGTTCATGAGCTGTACATGCACACAAACCTGTTATATATATATATATATATATATATATATATATATATATATATATATATATATATATATATATATATATATATATATATATATATATATATATATATATATATATATATATATATATATATATATATATATATATATATATATATATATATATATATATATATATATATATATATATATATATATATATATATATATATATATATATATATATATATATATATATATATATATATATATATATATATATATATATATATATATATATATATATATATATATATATATATATATATATATATATATATATATATATATATATATATATATATATATATATATATATATATATATATATATATACATATATATATATATATATATATATATATATATATATATATATATATATATATATATAATGTCATGATGCATACCAAGTACCTGGTCATTACACATCTAATCTCAAAATTCAAAAATTTACCTCACTTCAGCCAGATACCTGAACTCTCATAACAATAGGAATTATGACTAAGTACTCTAAAGGTAACAATAACCCTTTAAAAACTTATTAATCACTTGAAAAAATAAACTAAGTTTATCAGAATATGGGTGAGGTATCAACAATTAAACAAGAAATATTCTAGAGTAAAAGGGCATCACTCCATCAAACAACTTTAACTGTTTCCCTGGTCTTAATTCACTTTAGCAAAACTAAAAGAACAAAACATGTTTATCACTTTGCCTTATGCACACACAATTAATCCTATTCACTGGTGGTCAATAAATGAAACACTGTTTTTTCTAAAAATATTAAATATAAAAATTTATTTTTATTTATAATTAGAATTCACAATCTGAAAAATTTACTGTTACTTGAAAATAACACAAAACTAATTAATTCTTGAATTAAATTATGAAACAAAACTAATTCACAAAAACTTTATCAGGAACTTATATTAATCAAGCAAAATTTAAACTATCAAGAATCACTTAAGATTTCAAAAGAAAATGTTAATAAATGAAAATTAAATCAAGTATGCAATGTTAAATTACCAAGAAATATTTAAAATGCTGCATAAATAAATATTACATCACAAACATAAAAAAAATGTGAAAATATGAAGAAAGCACAAACACAAGAACACACACAATTCCACAAAAGATTTATCAATAATAATTTCACTAGGGCAAAATTTCCCTAACTTATTTTCCCATGGTATTAATAAGTAAAATTCACGTTACCTTACAGAAGTTTGTGAAAATCTTTGTAAAATCACTTGCTGCAGCTGCTTTTCCACAAAACACACTTTTAATAAGGTGCCGTTACTCTTTTCCTACCCTCAGATCTCAAAAAAGCTAAGACTGACACAAGTGACCATAATATTCTACGTTAATTAATAACTTCTCTCTTTTGAAGAAAGAGAGAGAGAGAAAGAGAGAGTGAACCAGACAGGTCGGTCTCAAGAATAAGAATGGAACAGGTTTTAGAATTTCAGTATCACATGAAACAATTACATGACGTCATTAAGGCATTTTGGTTACAAGATATCAAAAGAGAACTTTCTAGAAGGAAGGTGGCGTCATTAAGGCATTTTGGGTGCGAGATAAGAGAGTAAGTTCTAGAAGAAGGAACCAAAACGTTCTGAACTAAAATCTTACAAAACATGACGTAACTGATCAGGACATGTATTCTTTCTTTCAAAGTGGCGTACGTGACTCGGACAATGCACGTAATAATGCGAAATCACTCGTATTTTTCTCGTCCAGGACAAATCTTTTACAGAAACCTCTACACGACCGAAACATACAGCAATCGGCTAATTATGATTGACGTGTTTTATAAACAAGACGAAAAACTGAGTTGATTTCTTGAACAAATCGGCAATTCTTATTCCAAACTGTCCTCATGTTAACCAAAAACAAAGTGCTCTCTCTTATCTCAGCTGATGACAATCGAAATGAAAGAAGTTCTCACTAGGACATACGTGTTCCATATACAACGCTTTTATCAAGAAAGATACTATTTATTATAAATTGCATTATTAAGTCATCTAAAGCATTAATTCCTTTGAGATCTGATTAATTATTATTGAAAGATATTAGGCAATCAATAATTATTATTACACATAATACATGATAAATAAATATATATATAAATATATCAAAATATAGGATATATGTATATATATATATATATATATATATATATATATATATATATATATATATATATATATATATATATATATATATATATATATATATATATATATATATATATATATATATATATATATATTACATCATGATATATATAACATCATGAATATATATATATATATATATATATATATATATATATATATATATATATATATATATATATATACATATATATATATATATATATATATATATATATATATATATATATATATATATATATATATATATATATATATATATATATATATATATATATATATATATATATATATATATATATATATATATATATATATATATATATATATATATATATATATATATATATATATATATATATATATATATATATATATATATATATATATATATATATATATATATATATATATATATATATATATATATATATATATATATATATATATATATATATATATATATATATATATATATATATATATATATATATATATATATATATATATATATATATATATATATATATATATATATATATATATATATATATATATATATATATATATATATATATATATATATATATATATATATATATATATATATATATATATATATATATATATATTTATATATATATATATATATATATATATATATATATATATATATATATATATATATATATATATATATATATATATATATATATATATATATATATATATATATATATATATATATATATATATATATATATATATATATATATATATATATATATATATATATATATATATATATATATATATATATATATATATATATAATATATATATATATATATATATATATATATATTTATAAATATTCTGCTGTTTTGCCCTTGATGCATTTATTTTGTAGTAATATCAGACTGACCAAGGCTGGAGAAAGCAGTTGTCTCAGCTGAGTTAGTGTAGGACATTTAAAATTTAATGCCCGTTCATAGCAAGGGTAGGTAGCATTAGGGACTTAACCCCATAGGAAAAGTTTCCACAATTAACCTTATGATAGGTGGCCCTAAGCTACTTCTTTCTTGTACTTTTTCGGCGGATGTTTTGACAAAATTTCAGACCCTGAGGGCATGAGCGCCGATTCTGATCTGACCCAGCGAAGGTCAGGCCAGAGAGAGAGCAGGAGACCTCTGTCACGAACACACGTCCGATGCGTTTCAGTCCTTCACCCTTTGTCTACAGTCTTATGTTACTAGTGAAGTGGCGAATCAATCCCAGAACTTCCAATCAACCATTGTATGCGCAACAACCATTCGTCCCAGGTAAGTCTGCGTTTTTTCAAAACTTTGTCAATTACTAGCTTCTTTTCCAGTATTTCCAGTTTCCTTGTTTCGTCCTTCCGCCGCCATAATTATTAGATTACCAAGCAACAACTTGCTTTTACAAAGTCTAAATTAAACCTAATTATTATATTGCTTTAGCGACATTCACATACTCCAGTGAATTAACTAGGAATAAGGGAAGGTTAAGCAAGTCATTTTACATTCTTTATGTAGCCTTGTGTCTCGAATCCATTGTTCGGAAGAGCCGTTGTGTTTTTAAAACCATATTAATGAGTAGAGGTTGACTGTGTCCGAAGTCGGGTGACGGTTATCGTAAAGTCCTTATTTACTGTACATTCTTTGTGTTGAGGGTTCTCCTCGACTGGCGACCTTATTTCATTTATAACAGCTGTCTTTGAGGTTAATTTGTAGCTTCAATTGACAGGTTACGTGTGTCCTTGGCATGCAGGGCCTTATAAATTATGTTAATCAAGTAATAAACTCATCAAACAAACCCTCATATATAATGTCACGGCTTCATAGTTACAAGCATATCAAAAAGCGTGAAGATATATTATATATATATATATATATATATATATATATATATATATATGTATATGTGTATATGTGTGTGTGTGTGTGTGTGTGTGTGTGTATGTGTGTGTGTGTGTGTGTAGCAGGTTTGTGTGCATGTACAGCTCATGAACTAGAAAAAAATTAATGGCTGAAATCTCACCTATATATATATATATATATATATATATATATATATATATATATATATATATATATATATATATATATATATATATATATTTATACAGTATATATAACATTAAGTCGAGGGAAAAAACAGCTGCCTCTTGGATACATGTCATGTCATTCAATAATAAATTTTGACTGCGTCATCTAGACATTTTAATCCATAGGGGCCTCCATAGCTTTTGATTCAAGTGCACAACACCCCGTGGTAAGGAACCATTAGCGGAGAACTGGGAATATCGTAAGGAGGAAAGAGCAACTACATAAGCCATCTACTGTAAATTATTTAATACTGATTACCACCACGGTGATAGTAAGCGGTACAGCCTCAACACTGATGCCTCAAGAGGTACTAATGACTTGTGATGAAAATATCCTCCCCAAGGAAGATGACCCTTAATTGAAGGATTGTGGACCCTTTTGGTGGGAGGAAATTCCCCTAAACTTGCAGCAGTCAAACTTTTAATCTTATATAATGCCAGAATTTTGAAAGTAACATATATCTTTTTGCTTTTCTGGGTAGTCCGAAATCACGAGTGTCCAGGCAATGGGGTTTGTACTATTATTATAAAAAAATATATATATATATATATAAAATATATTATAAAATATATATATATATATATATATATATATATATATATATATATATATATATATATATATATATATATATATATATATATATATATATATATATATATATATATATATATATATATATATATATATATATATATATATATATATATATATATATATATATATATATATATATATATATTGTATATATATGTGTGTGTGGAGATCTCAAGTAGCCTACAGTTAAGAGGGAGATTCTGATTTTACTTTATTTTCAAAGACAGAAAGAAGGTAGACTCATAGAGCAGGGAGAAAATACTCATGGGTTCAACCAAATTCATGCACTTGCCCTGCGCCTGGTGACTCGCATGGATGGTATGGAAGGGTTTCCTTTCAACTGCAATGACAAATACTATATACTCTCTTACCTTCCCTTCTATATAAGTATCTCAACTTTGGGTACATATTATATTGTAATTTTAAACTCATGACTTTTTTGTTATTGATTTAGAGACACAATAGACTTGAAAGTTGAATTACTTTAGTTTTTACTTTCACTGGAGAACCATCAATGATTTGGAATATCACTTATTTTGCACTTCAAAATATCTATTCACAAAATTTACAGAACATGTTAATTTCACTTTTGCATGATTTGATACTCACTGGATGTGGTTGGTTATGAGATATGGATGAAATTACTCTGTGTTCATTGAACAAGTTAATTGACAACAAATCTTACACACCACTGAAAATCACTTCAAATAATCATGAGGAAGGGAAATAATGAAACAATAATAAAAAACATATGCATAACACAGCAGTCATATAAAAAGACAGTAATATGAATAGTAAAAGAATGACCAATAATAGGAGTTAAAGAAATAAAAAAAATGAAAATAATGTCAATACTGAGTTACCCTGAAGAAAAGATAAAGAAATATTTCACACTTGAAACCAAATCAGCGTTTAAGAGGTGTGAAACGCTGTTTTACTCTGAAAGAGAAGCCAAGAAACCAAGGGATGGTACTTTACAGAATCAACAAGGTAATAAGCATAAATCCATGGGTTCATAATTAAAATCTATAAAACAGTTCCAGTTATAAATAGCAAAGTTACACACAGCAAGACAGGGAACATTTACATCACTCAATTGCATAATGGCTAATCTTACGGGCAGGGCTTAACCCTCACTTATAAGATGGCTGCCTCCATGCAAACGTAGTGAAAATGGCTGCCCACATAGCATAATCCTCTCATTGCATCCCCCCTGTGTCCTCTCCCCCTGCTGCCAAAATGCCTTGTCATTCTAGGTAGCTGAGAGAGGGAAGCCACTGCAAGGATTGGAAGAACCTACCCTGGGATAGTGGCCATATTGGGCACTAAGTCGGTCTGTCCTTGCAGTTCAGCAGTGGGCGCCCAAATTTGCACTGAGTCCTGTTTTGGCTATTGTCAACTAATAGGTTTTTGCTATTGTCAAGAGCTAGTGCCCATTTCCCACTTGTACATTTCACAGGACCGCCACATCGGCTCCAGCCACGTGTCTCAGTTCAGGAGAACCCTACTGGATTGTCCTTTGGACTCCTACAGTAAGCCTAAGACAAACTCGACTATTTTGGTGGCCTGTTTTTCCTCCTAATGAAGCATTTCTTTACTTTTTTTAATGAAACCCCTCCAAGTAAATCTTGTGATTCGCCTATTCATCTCTGCAAACCCCTTTTTCCATAGTCAACCTCTTCCAAGCCACACCTGTGCGTGAATCCCGAATTGTGTCAAATCTCCATTCTGCGGTCCATAACCTCTGCACTATAGCCGGTGGCGTCCGTGAGCATATCTTCCATAACTAAATTCACATCTTTAGTGCCTTCTGCACTCGTGTACCAATCCCGTGGAGTGCCATATACTTAGTTCTTCGGAACCACCTTGCGCAACAGTACCGGTGTTACCCTTATCACGGGGACACTTTCATTCCAGTGTAGCCTATCAAGGTACACTGACATTTAAAGTTGCCTCAGAGGTGCCCTCCATTTTACAAGTGTAGCCTAGACCGCCCACTAACTTATTTTGCATACTCTCTGACCAGTTCAGAGTGCCATTTCATTTTTCCATGCTTGTGTGGCCATCCTAAAATTTTAAGCATTTTTGGGGATGATCAGACCCTGCTCTAAGCATTAGCAACAAGTCAGCCAAGGAGTATAAAATCTTCACCAAAACAGGAAAAGGTATGGCCCTTAAGGGGACAGAGCTCATCCAATGGGTCCAAGAGCAGGTCACTGCTGCCAGGAAGGAGAGAGCAGAGAGGGAAGAGAAGGAGTGTCAAGAGAAAGACAGCCAGTGATAGCATGAACTAGCCTTGGAGCAGGAGAGAAAGGAGCAAGAAGAAAGCAGGAGGTTGCATGAGTTAGCCTTGGCCCAGGAGAAGGAAAAGGTGTGGTAGTATGAGGTAGCCTTGAAGGAGAAGGAACTCGAGCTCGAGAAATTAACACAGGACAGTGCCTTAGCACTGGCCCAACACTGAGCTGCCAATTCATCCACGGCCTCCTTTCATGCCATCATATTCAACATCAATGACCTCATACCTGCCAGGAATGATTCCAAGCCAGATGAGTGACTGGAGTACGTCAAAACTCTCTTCAATGAGTCCAAGCCTACCAATGCTGAGAAGGCCATGATCTTCGCAAGACACATGGCTAGCAAGGGATGGGACGCCCTTAACTTGCTGGAAATTGGTGATATGGGGAACCTTGAGGCAGTCAGGAAGGCCGTAGCAACAGCATGAGATTATGCCTGAGACAAAGATGGCGAGGTCTTCCCAAGGAGGTCAGCCAAACTTGGTCCAACTGTTGCTACAATAAGTCTTGCACCTTGCAGTGGTGGCTTGACACCTAGGAGTGCAAGGAGTTCTAGGACTTATTAAATCTACTCCATCTCGAGGACTTCCTCCATTATGTACCCGGCTCCTTGGCTCTATACATTAAGGAGAAACAGCCAAGATTATTCACCAATTGCTGCTGCCTGGCTGATGATTACAAGACATACCACCCATCCTCCAGCACCTCCCATAGGTGCATAGTGCTTCCTGACTCCACTACCTTGTCTGTCCGACCGAAGAATGGACACCTCTCAAATTCATCTGTATGTAATTATTGCAAGAAAATAGGGCTTGTGGAAGCCCAGTGTAAAGCTAAAGGGGGAGCCATATCAAAGCCCCTCTACCCAGATCATAACCAATCCTCATAGAGGTTATAGCAAAGTTTATTGTCACACTTGTAAGCAGTATGGGTATTCCCCAAATTTCAAGGTTTTTCCTGGAAGGAAATCTGCCATCATTGTTGCCCTGGTGGCTGCTCGTTCATCCTTGTTAGGACTACCAGCTGAAGGGCCTATTTTTGTTGCACCTCCTCTAGGTCATTATCGTGTTCAACAGGTCTCTGCATTTGGAGACACAGGCGCCCAAACTCCCTTATAAGGCGAGATAAGGTACCCAATGGGGCCATCATTGAAGATAAAAAGCCTATAACTATTGTAGGCATTAATAATTGGAGGCTGACACTCCTGACAGTCCAATTGTTGAAGGCCACTAGGCCCCACAAAAGTAGGATTTGTATGCTTGGGGTAGCCAATAAGATTCCTGGAGACTATGACCTCCTCCTTGGACAGGATCTCTCTCCTGAGCCTTTCCTGGGCCTTCCATGGGTCCTGTACCTTCCGAAGTCTCTGTCAGGTGCTGGTGATCACTCCAGCCCTGCTGTTGAGCCATGGCCAGTGCCTGTGCCTGACTAGTGTAGTGCTCCACCCAGTCCAGTCATTGAGCCCACACCAGAGCCAGATTCAAAATATACAACTTGGATGTCCTGCACTCTTGGCCCTGAGGCTGCCGATGTCTCTACTCCAAATCCTGTGCCTGAGCCTCCATAGTGCCAGTGCTAATGCAAACTGTCGATCTCCCTTCAGGAGATCCTAATCATGCCCCTCTATCATCTGCCGGTCTGTCCCCACTACCTATGACCAGCCGAGAGCCAGCCCAAGGTTCAGTAGGGTCTTTTCTGGATTCCCCTGATCACTGCAAAAGCTCTTCCTCCCCAGTGCAGCCTTGCAACCCATGCCTAAGTTGGTCCTTGTAACCTGTGTACCTCTTGCACCCACAGCCACCTCTTCTTCTTCACTACCGTCTCCAGCAGGCAAAACTCTGGTGGGCGACCATCTCTGAGAAGTCGTATTTAAGCTGGTCACCGATGTGGAGGCCATGCCACAAAAGCTAGCTGAACTAGTTGGACCCACCGCTGCCCAGATTGACACAGCTGACAAGGCAGTGGCCAACTCAGTGCCTGTTTTGCCAGCTGACTTAACACCCAGAGTCAATCCAGGCCTAAGGGTCTTTTCAGCCTCCTCTGGAGCCATGTGACCATGTCCCAGCTATGAGATCTCAGCCTCAAGGGAGGAAGGAATCAAGAGGAAAGAGGAGTAAGGGGCATAGGAAGCCCAGGTAGTTAACAGAGCCACCGATCTCTCATGGCACTCGTGCCTTATATATATATAACAGTGCCTTATTTAAGAAAAGCAATCCTGGCACCTTGCCCAGAGAATAATGCCTAGGTTATCTCCTGACCTGTAGCCTGTGAAATGGCTTGTATCTAAGAATCATTTTATTTTTTAAATTTGCTAAGACTGTTCTCCAGCTGCATAGCTGAGGACATGTCCTAGCGCCATGTGTATTTCGTTGCATTCCAGCATGCCCATGCTTGAGGCGTTTTATTTGCCTACTTGTGAAATATTCAATTGTGATGCCCCGTTGTATTATATTAACCTTATATTTTTATTATTATTATTAAATTTTGGGCTGCAGCTCAATATTCCCACTTATATTTACCATGTTCATTTACCTTAGGGATACATCATTTCTCATGTGAGCTAGTTTATCACTTTGATGGTGCTGTGTTAGCTAAGTTCTGTGTGGCATTCATTTAGTTAATTGATAGATTTACTAGATTTAGTCAACCCCACAGATAGTACTTCATTTAAATAAGCACAGGCACATCTCTTAGCATTAGGTAGTGCTATTTTATTCTATGTACAAGAGATTATGCTTAGATGGCCAGCCAGCCAAAACCTCCCCTTAATTTAGAGTAATTTACATTTGTTCAGGTTAATCCTGTTCTTGCAGACCTTCCATCTTGTTAAGGACAAAATGTCTACTATCTTATGGGCAGGGCTTAACCCTCACTTATAAGATGGCCGCCTCCATGTAAACGTAGTACAAATGACTGCCCACATAGCATAATCCTCTCATTGCATCCCCCTGTATCCTTTCCCCTACTGCTGAAATGCCTTGTCATTCTAGGTAGCTGAGAGAGGGAAGCCACTGCAAGTTTGAAGGAACCTAACTGGGACAGTGGCCATAAAGGGCACTAAGTCAGTCTGGCCTCGCTGTTCAACCATGAGTGCCTGAATTTGCACTGACTCCTGTTTTGGCCATTGTCAAGAGCTGATGCCCTATTCCTGCTCGTAAATTTCACAGGACCGCCATCTTGGCTCCAACTACGTGTCTCAGTTCAGGATAACCCCACTAGATAGCTTCTTTGGACACCTATGGTAATCCTAAGACAAACTTAAGTATTTTGGTGGCCTGTTTTTCCTCTTACTGAAGTATTTCTTTACTTTCTTTAACGAAACCCCTCCAGGTAAATTCCGTGATTCACCACGTGTACTTCTCTCTCTCCATTTATCTCTGTAACCCTACTTTTCACTAATCAACTCTCTTCCAAGCCACTGCCACCCAGCATCTGCATGCTTAGTTAATTTACAGATTAGTAAAAGTAATAACAAGTTTCTTTTGACTGGCTGTGCCGTCCTGTGCCCACCCAATTGGTTAGAGCAATCTTTAAGCATTCAGGAGTGATACTGCAGTGAGTTAGGATATCACAATGGTATATCGTTAGGGCCTTAATTCATGCCAGGCCTGTAGTTAATTCGACACCTCTCCCTCTCAGAGGGATGCCTTCATCGTGTGTGATGTAGGAAAATTCTCAGCTCACTTTCACTCATTGTTGGAACCCTCCATCTGCGACGAAACAAAGGAATTTCACCTTTTATAGCACTGTCATATAATTACCAGCAGATGCTCGCTATTGCTCGCATTTGCTAGTTACCATATCCGTACCATATCCACACCCATACTTGTATCATACCCATACCCATACCCACACCCATATCTGTACCATACCCATACCCAAACCCATATCTGTACCATACCAATACCCATACCCTTATCCATTCCTTACCCATACCTATACCCATACCATACCCATATCCATACCATACCCATACCTATACCCATATCTGTACCATACCCATACTGATATCCATACCCATACCCATACCCATATCTGTAACATACCCATATCTGTACCATACCCATACCTATACCTATATCCATACCTGTACTGATACCCATACCCATATCCTTACCATACCCTTACCTGTACCCATACCCTTACCCATATTCATTCCATACCATACCATTCCCATACCCATGTCCATACCCACACCCATATACATACCATACCCATACCCATATCCATACCATACCATACCCATAACCATACCCATACCCACAGCTAAATTAACCTTACTAAACCTAGTCAGCAAAAGTATACGGGTAGCACCAACCCCATTTACCTTCCAGTCATATAACAAGCAACTGGCCATATCTTGGTGTAGGTGCAGGAGCAGCTGTTGATTGGGTTTTGAATCAATGCTGATGCCATTGGCGGTTCCAGACCACCCGTAGTGACTGCTGTTGATCTAGAATTACCCACTGAGTCCATTTCGAAACGAAAATAACAAATCTCAGCCAAAAATCCTTTATTATTTACCACTGGGTCATTTAATGTTGAAAATTTCTGGACTTTGTTAAAATATTACTCTTGAAAGATGTCATCACAACCCCAGTATCTTTTGAAGCAGTCTTTAGCTCCTAAAGCATTCCTGAAGAAATACCCATTGGATTATAACGTCTTCTTAAATTCTTCAAGACTCCAGAATCCTGTGAAGCCGTCTTCAGCTCCTAAACGGATTCCTGTCTGAGCCACTTCCCTTCAGGGGAGAAATCCAGAATCTGTCTTCAGAATCATTTTTTCCACTTCCTGGAGAAATGCCCATTGGATTATGTCTTCATAAATCTTAAAGATTCCAGTTGCATAACAGTAGTATTTACCGTGATCCTCATAATGCAGGTGGTTCATAGTTACCACATGAAGTTAGGAATGATGTCCTTACAAATCTATAAATATTTTGTTAATAGTAATAAAGTTCAATACATCTTATTTCATCATAAAACGTGGAAAAGGGAAGACGGAAGGAGGGAGAGAAGGGGGGGAGGGGAAGAGGAGGGGAAGGGAGGGAGAGAAGGGAAGAGAGAGGAGGAGGAGAGATGGAGGGGGAGGGGATGGGGAAGGGGAAGGGAAGGGGAGAGGGACAGGGGGGGAGGAGGAGAAGGGGAGGGGAAAGGGGAAAGGAAAGGGAAAGGGGGGAAGAGAAAAGGGGAAAGGGGAAGGGGGATAGGGAGAGGGAGGGGAAAGGGAGGGTAGGGGCTCACACAGAAAGGCAGCCAAGGAAATTAATATAATTGATATATCCCTTTTATTTTGTTGAGCAAATGTACCCCTGGTTATAATTAATTTGTGAGCTATTGTTATCTGTTAAGTAAATGTTGTTAATTGTTAACTGAGTATAATTATGCCTTGCAGTAACTTTATGAAGGGAAATAATTAAGGCTAGCATTCCCATTTTCTCCATTCTTCTCAGTTTTTTGTATTACTGTCAGCCATTTCATAGCATTCCATTGTACAGCAAACGGCTGGCAAGTAACACTAGTAAGGACAAGAATTAAACATTACTCCATGTGTTCTAAAGGACGTGTACTTTGACATGTTGCTTCTTAAATTATTAGTAGGGAAACTAGTAATGATTATCTTGTCACGAGTCTTATTAAATACTACACAAAGAGAAAAAGGAACACACAAGCAAGGAACTCAGAACAAAAAGAGAACTTCTGTTGCTTAACTTTGCAACATGGAACGATCTATCCTAGCCATAAAATAATATTAATATTAATCCTAAAATTAATAACATTTTCTACAGGTATATAATACCATGAACACTGGGTACATAAGGTTTCCAATGGGTTTCAGTGCAAGTCATTAAATAATGATAATAACAGTGATAACGATAGTAGCACGTCTCACACGAGACTTTGACCAACACTCGTTGGATAATTTCTTACAATAGTAATATGATTCCACAGTAGAGGAGTTATGTTACAAATGAAATCTCTATTAGTGCCATTTTGGTAACTTACAATATATTTGGTGACTGTGCTGACAATTGTGGTCAGATAGAGTATGAAGGTTCTTTGACAACCTTTCAAATGTTAAACAAGACATCAAATACTGTCAAACAGGGGACAATACCAAGAGTTAATATAGATAGCACTCCCCAAACCCTACAAAAATTAAATCTATAAATTAGTAAAAGCATAACTTTGTTCTGGGGTTTTCTCTGCAATTCATCACAGGGAGTTTGACTCCATTTAGGGACTATTCCAAGAATTACAAAAAATATATGGCCTATGGCTTGTTCACAAATAATTCAAGGAGATGCCTTAATTAATTTGTTGCGCTAGGACACTTGTATGGCAAGGTACAGATGAATGTCCATTCTCTAAGAAAATTAACTTTCTTTGTCTTTAGAAGATAAAGCAAAGGCAGAAATGAACAGTTCACAATAAATGTGCCTATTATGTGGGATTTTTACCTGGAGATTTTGACTTGAAAATTTCATATCCAACTACCACTAGACTAAACTTGGCTTCATTAAGATCCCCAGACAGGTGCCATCACCTATAAACTGAAGAGTACTTAACTTTTGCTGTTCTCTTCTATCAGGTTTTCTTGACATGCGAGTGTTCAGCAGGTTAGAAGGAGAGCTTGGCCATCAGAGGAAACAGGACGAAACGATGACTTTGTACTTTTTATCCATCTTGCACATGTCCAGGTCTCTGAGGGAGGAGTCTGGTATCTTTTCCATTCTGACTTACAGCAGCTACTGTTGGTTTCAGTGAATGTTCCTTTGACTTCATATCTGCAAGCGACTTCAAGGGTGGTCCTAGCAAGATCATTGGTGCTTTCATGCCCAGAGGGTGACGTAGGCCTAGGCATGATCTGGACGTTCATTTGCTGGTGACCTAGGACAACCCATTATAGGAAGGACTTGGTACTGGAGGGTGCTGAGACACCATTGTAGGGATAATCATGACTGATGGGTCCATGTGAGTGACCCATGCCATGGATAGTTCAAGCAAGTTCTTTATGGTAGGACCAGGCTCTCTGCCAGCTCTTAACTGCATGGTTGACTGGGTCATTAGTACAGTGATAGGGGGTGTCACCTATCATTCATCTTCCAGTCTGAGGATTATCTATTGGGAGACACAGATGAGATTGGCAGTGTCTCTTGAAGGGGAATGTGGACAGTGCAGTAATGAGAAATGGGAAAGATTACTCTTGGATAGCATACCAAAAAGGAGAGATCTTCAAAATAGGAAATAAGGCATTCCTACCACAAACACGTGGGTGATCTATACTGAACCTGTGCATCAAGTTTTTTTCTAGAGCCGAGTGAATGACCAATTTAGTATGAGGGAATATTAATAAAAGAGGGACATGATAGAAAATAAACTGAAGCTAAGAATGTAATGGAATGACCAAGTGCTCATATACGACAATATATATATATATATATATATATATATATATATATATATATATATATATATATATATATATATATATATATATATATATATATATATATATATATATATATATATATATATATATATATATATATATATATATATATATATATATATATATATATATATATATATATATATATATATATATATATATATATATATATATATATATATATATATATATATATA
>NC_089750.1:36697552-36750052 GCF_040412425.1 Macrobrachium rosenbergii | reverse complement strand
TCATTAATATTCAAAACGTTATATTTGCTAATGAAAAGAAAAATTATGCAATTGTTTATTTCTCTGGTTAAGAAAATTAATGTTGGTTAATTATTTTGATTTAGGAAATATATATTTCATCAAGAATTCGGGTCACATTTGCAAAACTGTTGGTAGAGTCACCTTAAGTCAAAACATTTTTGCTTGTTCAGGTATACAGTATGTGAATCTTCTGTGAAAACTGTAGGAGCAAAACCTTTGTATGTTATTGGTGACAATGGTAACAAAGACATGTACACTTGAATTGTTAACAAACGGAATATGAATATAAAGAAAGCATTTGAGCAAAGATGATGTATAATTAAATACTGTATATAATTAAAGATTAAAGAAAACAACACATTTGCGATCAAGAAAATCCTTAAACATTGTATAAAAGAAAGAGCATAGGGAGACCTAACAAGTGGTGAGAGTAAAATAGTTTTTGAAAGGAAAAGCTTTAATCTGTAGGAAGCTAAATATTTCTTTGAAGAAAGATGTGAGTTGTGCACTTTGTGCTGATGAGCCTTTGATGTCAGCATAGAAAAGGCTGAAGTGGAAAAAGTTTGTGCATGGTGTTCTGATTCTCTATTTATGAAGCCACAAATGTTTGCTATTAAATTTATTATACATTTGGAATAACTTGCACTCAAAGGAAATTATATGAGTGCACCTACCCTGACCAGGACTCGAACAAATTCCTTTTTGTCTCGATGGTGATTGCTGACTTATTCACTTACTCATCAAGTAAGATAAAAATTGATTTTGACTCGCTTGTAAGCATTCCTATCAGTGTTGGTTCAGTACCTTAAAATATAGCTCACCCTATTGTTACCATACTATATATATAATATATATATATATATATATATATATATATATATATATATATATATATATATATATATATATATATATATATATATATGTGTGTGTGTTTGTGTGTGTATGTATGCATGTATGTATGTATGTATGTATGTATGTATGTATATGTATATATATATATATATATATATATATATATATATATATATATATATATATATATATATATATATATATATATATATATATATATATATATATATATATATATATATATATATATATATATATATATATATATATATATATATATATATATATATATATATATATATACTTTTGATATTCTCTTGTAAGATGTATAAAATATGATTTTCCGAATATTATGATCTGTTTTATAATTGTCATATGATTTTTTCTTTATACTAGAGATGTCATGTAGTATATTCCGTATATTAGTGATAGTTATGTATAAATGTCTTTGTAATGTCAGAACTCACAAGAATTAATAATAAGCTTTTAATAATAACGTAGATATAATCACACATTTTGTCTCCTAGCCACGTGTGTTCTGTACTTGTGACAGCGAAAGCTTTGTTTTGCTTCGAGTATCATCGCGAAAGACAATGTGTTGGCAGGTTAAGATAACAACAGGCTGCTCCGTTCTGAAAACCAACTTTGGGTCTTCTTCGTTTTTATAAACATGCCAATCATAATTAGCCAGCTGCAGTCTGTTTTGATCATGTTAAGATTTCGTTAAAAGCTTTGTTCAATATGATTTTCTGTTCGAGTCACATACTTTTTTTTTTTTTGAGAGATTTACTGGGAGTACATTTCAATTGCGTCATGCCTAAGACTACGTATTGTTCTAAGGTGTTAGTTTTGGCCCTAAGACGTTTTGCTCAGGAAGTGACGTCATCTTCCTTTTCTAGAATTTTCTCTTGTATCTCGCTCCTAAAATGTAATAACGTAATTCTATGGGGGTTTTATTTCTAGCTGGAATCCTAAAAATGTGCTCACTCTGATTCAAAGACTCTCTCTCTCTCTCTCTCTCTCTCTCTCTCTCTCTCTCTCTCTCTCTCTCTCTGTCTCTGTCTCTCTCTCTTCAAAAGAGAGAAGTTATTAACGTAAAATATTTGTGTGGTCATTGATATTAATCTTAGCTTTTGAGATCTGTGAACGGTAGTAAAAAGTGTATATATTGGTAATGGCGCATATCGAAAAAGTGTGTTTTGTGACTCTTGAGCAGCTGTATTTTAGGGTGACTTTGTGAAAGTTTTCACAAGCTTGTGTAAGGTAAAGGGACATTTACTTATTAATACCATCATATAATAAGGTTGATATATTAAAGGATTTTTACTTTAGTAAATCTACACTCTATTTCATGTTTTGTTTTGTGAAATAGTGTATTCTTAATGTCATTTGAATTATTTGATTCTTTTTTAATTCTTTGTGAATTTAACACTTTGCCATATTTTGTATGTTTGTAATCTCTCAATTTTTTACATTTTAAATAGTGGTGATTTAACATTTATTTACTTATCATCTTAAGCTTTTCTTAATAATCTAACATTGCATACTTGATTTAATTTTCATTTACTTAAATTTTCTTTTTAAATCTTAAGCATTTCTTAATAGTTTAAATTTTGCTTGATTAGTTTAATTTCTTGATAAATTAACCTTTGTGATTTAATTCAAGAATTAATTAAATTCTGTGTTGATTTCAAGTAATAGTAACTTTGCTTTAAATTGTGAATTTTGATTATTAATTTTGAATTTAAAAATAAATTTTTATATTTAAAATTTTTACAACAGTGATTCATTTGCTGACCACCAGTGATAGGATTAATTGTGTGCATAAGGCATAGTGATAAACATGTTTTGTTCCCTTAGTTTTTCCGAAATGAATTAAGACCAGGGAAACAGTTAATATATTTCTTGTTTAAATGATGATACCTCACAGTTGTTTTGATAAACTTAGTCTGATTTCTCACATGTTTAGTAAGCTTTTTAAGGGACCACTGTTGCCTTTACAGTATTGAGTTGAAATTTTATTGTTATGAGAGCTCAGGTATCTGGCTGTAGTGAGGTAAACTTTTGAATTCTATGATTAGTAGTGTAATAATCAGGTACTTGGACCACTTTGTGACAATATATATATATATATATATATATATATATATATATATATATATATATATATATATATATATATATATATATATATATATATATATATATATATATATATATATATATATATATATACATATATATATATATTATATACATATATATATATATATATATATATATATATATATATATATATATATATATATATCTATATATATCTATATATATCTATATATATATATATATATATATATATATATATATATATATATATATATATATATATATATATATATATATATATATATATGTATGTATATATATATATATATATATATATATATATATATATATATATATATATATATATATATATATAATATATATATATGTATATGTATATATGTATATGTATATATATAATATGACGTCACTTATTGTACTTATAACACTATTACACCTTCAAATGCTACACTCTAAATAACTCTTTAGCATAGAATTGGATATACTTTGAGAATAACTTTCATCCAGAGTAAACCAAACACATACTTTTTAGGTTAGCCCGTAGGTGATCGTCAGCTTTGTCGTTTAGTCGTCAAAAAAATTTAAACTGATTTTGACCCTCTTGTCCATATTACCGTAGAATTTAGGTTTCATATTTTAGAAATGAAAGCGACCTATTTCCACCATAAATACTATCATTTAGCTTTCCATACAATAGTGAACACCATAACTTTGAGCAGATATTCTACATGGCTGTAGCATGACCGTAATGATCCTGCTATGGTGTAGCAGCGGATTGTCCATCACTCAAGAAAACAATGACCTCATACTCCATAGAACCTAGTACCTAGAGTGTTCGTCCATAGCACACCACAGTTAATATTCATCGACAGTATACTCAGTGCTGTGCTGACTAGTGCATACAGCCCCAGCCAAACATTCCCAAAAGCTGACCCACATCGTATTACAACTCCTGTAAGGCCAGGTATTCACAATCAGGTTTACCTGTCAGACCACCTGTCAGTTCATCGAAACTGATGTTTAAACTTACGCGTGGATGACAGTTTGTGGGCGGAGTCAGTCCACTGACCAGAACAGTTGAAGTGATGGAATTACCTAAAGTTCATCCGACCGACTAACAGGTGATTGCATGTGTGGATGGGTAAGCAATGATTTAGTGACAGTTTGCTGGTGGATTTCATCTGGGGAGGATCTTAGCCGCTCGGACCAGAATATGTATAAACTTTGTATAGGCCTAATTCTTTTCATTGTTAGACCCTGCAGCGCTATTTGTAGACCATTGTGAGTCCAAATCACATGATAAAAAATAAAAAATATATATATTATCATGTGACACAGACAATTTGGTATAGGCCTAGGCCAGTGTCCTGCCTTTATATGAAAGGTGTTATTAGTGCACGGTCCATTTCATAAATTACTGGACCAACCCCAAGTCTAATTTAACCTTATTCATTAATATTATATGAGAATAGACATCTCTCTTTAATATGCAATATTCAGACCATACTCTGTTACGCCTTTTTGCTTTCCTATTTTTAATTGAATTTCCGCAGCAGCTAGTCTTTGTAGCTCCACCTTATCAGCCAGCGGGGTTTCCATTGCTGCCATATAGTGTTGCTACGACGAAGGCTAGGCAAGCACTGAGGGCGATAACCTTGAGCTGACGGTCCGACTAACAGTTCTACTCTGTACGTGTGGATACTCATCCGTCGAACAGTCGTGGGTGAACTGGCAGGTAAATCTGATCATGAATACCCGGCCTAACAGATGAAAGGTAAATTTTTAATACCGTTACAGATTGAAAATGGAGAATATTTTATTTCTTAACCTGATAAAGAACAGCAGTCACTTGATAAAAAACCCTCTCATTTAGGTAGCGATAGTTTTTCATGAAGAGAGCTTATCGTAGTTCTTAAAATGTACAGCTTTGTTTACTGTAGGGGAAGGTAACTGTAAAATCTATCATTGTGCTTTATTTTTCAGGCCTTTCTGTTAAAAGTCAGTGATATGAATATGTATAACACATTTCTCTGATATAAATATTTTCTATACCTTTAAGTTTGAGTATTATTTTATTTGCAAGCTCTGTAGCCTATTCTTTGCTGTTGGTCTGTGCTAATATAACATACATACTGAATGATACTATTGGTAATATTTACTTGAAAAGGTAAGGAGACACTGCCAGAATACCCTGGATGGAGGTCTGTAAGAGGAGACGAGCTTTCCTCTCTTTGCTCATTTTAGCGAAGCTAAGGTGAAGCACACGAAAAACACAAACCTTATAATGCAACACATGTGAGCATCTGAGCTTAGGTTAAAGTTAAGTATACCTTGGTTTTACCAGACCACTGAGCTGATTAACAGCTCTCCTAGGGCTGGCCCGAAGGATTAGACTTATTTTACGTGGCTAAGAACCAATTGGTTACTTAGCAACGGGACCTACAGCTTATTGTGGAATCCGAACCACATTATAGCGAGAAATGAATTTCTATCACCAGAAATAAATTCCTCTAACCCTTCATCAGCCGGCCGCGGGAATTGAACTCCGGCCCATCTAGTGAAAGTCTGAAGCTCAACCGAGTCGGCCAACAAAGGGCTATCTGAGCTTAAGACTCAATAAGAAATCATATCCTGTTACTTGAGGTAAGACTAATAGAATCACAATACCTGTGAGGTATTTCAAATCGGATTCAATACTAAATATGAGAATGAAATTTGCAATAACGTATATAGCTAACTTATGTAACACTTAGAACTTAATATGTTAATTACTCAAGGTTTCCCGCACTGAACTGAATTAAATTGAATATAGAATTTAGGCCAAAGGCCACGCACTGGGACCTATGATGTCATTCAGCGCTGAAACGGAAATTGAAAGTAAAAGGTTTGAAAGGTGTAACAGGTGAAAACCTCAAAGCAGTTTCACTATGAATCAATTATTGTTAGGAGAGGGTGGAAAGTAAGATGGAAGAAAGAGAATATGAAGGGAGGTATAGTAAAAGGGACGAAAGTGTTGCCCTTAGGGGCCGAAGGCACACTGCAAAGAACCTTAAGTAATGCCTACAATTCAAAGCCCCGGCCCTACGGCTTCCCGCACTGAAGAGATATAAGATCTATTGCCCTTACATACTAGACATAAGAATGAGCGTAAATTGTGCTAACTCCCATGACTAGCCGTTCTCATAAAAGAAAGTCTGCACAATCATACAAAAGGCCAGGTATACAAGTGAGAACTGTAATAATTAAATCCCATGGTTCTGATACTTGAGGAACTTTGTGACATTACTGGGAAAATAACAGGAATTAACTTTATATTAAATCATTATTGGTTGCTTATTAAAGTGATCCTTTTTCAGCAAGTACTTTAAGTTTGCGTGTACAGTCATGCTCAAATCGGAAGACATGATTCTATTTGTATCGTCCAAAATCTCAGACTCAATGTAACGGTTGCCAAGTAGTGTTAAACTTTTTTTTTTTTCTAGTGTCATATATGTCGATAAGTTTGTGAATTCACAACCAGCACTATTTTCCTTATGGGCATATGAATATGATCTCTTTTATGCACTGATAAAATTAGTAATCCATGAGACATGAATAATTTTTTTTTCACATTGTTTACCTCAAAGCACGGAGTGATAAGGTTAGCAGTCTTGTCAATGACAGCGCGCTTAACTTGCTATAAACTAAACGGGCATAACAACATTTTCAAAACAGGAATAGGAATTACAAAACGTTTTCTTTGAATTTTGAAGTTTTAGGATACGTTCAAACTGTCTGGGTGTTGCGAAATGGTTTATAGGCCTAACGAAAATAATCTAAGATTTCTCAGATGTAATCTCTTTCACAAAAGGATTTACTTTTAGAGATTACCCGTTCTTTGAAGAATAAAAGATGATTATTCTTTAAATTATATCGAGAAGATCGCTATTAATCTAAATATTTAGTAGTAATAACGCAAAGGATCATGCAACTTTTTTTTTACTGATGAAGAATGTTATTTTCTTGAAAAGCCTTGTGTTTGCTTTTGGCGTATAAATGATTCATTCATAAGCTAACTTGAAGTGCAAGAAGTATAGATAACTTCATATGCTTTCTGGCCAGTAATTGTTATTACAGAAATTTTACTACTGGGTGTAACGTATTTTTAGCAAGTAAAGAAAACTTAACACGCCTAGACCTAGGAACGAAATCCTGGCATTAACAAGTGTAACTGCATAGGCGAATATTTGCTAATAAACTCTTATTTTTGAAGTGGTTAAGAAATATAACACAACCATTATTTTTTATGACAATCCAAGTATTCGTATGATAAATATAGACTAAATACTTTCAATATGATTTCATTGCCTCTATTCAGTGTAGACCTATGTTCCAGGTGGTTCATGTTGCCGCCACTCGGGTGGTTGCGTCACATAGGCCCCGACCACCCGCTTGCATTTTAGCTACAGTAATGTTTTCATATTTATTTCTTTTTCTTTTTTTCAGCGTTAAGGCATACAAGTTATGAAATAGGACTATTTAAAATATTATGGTTGCAATAATACAAGTAATATCAGTATTATTCTAACATCTGAACCTAGGTGTGAGGAAGATATTTTTATTGTCGAACGCATCGGTTCTGGTGAATAAAAGTTTCGGAAATGTTTCGTTACTGCTTTTCCAAAATTTGGCCATACATAATATTTTCTTACAGTTTTGAAATATACGATAGATTTTACTCTTATGATACATACTTTGGCCTTATCTTATCAGATAAATGTGTTTTCGCATTAAAATAAGAGATAAATATGTAGCATGTTAGTTGCCAGTTATTGAATTTTAAACAACATCATAGCACACATGTAGCATCACTTCTGAACATGGCTGTACAATGCAGTAATGATCTGATGAGCATCTTTGTATCTTAATTGAAAATAATCACTTGAGAATGCACTCAAATTTGATTACTGCATTTAGCAATTTAGGATTATACAGTTTTTGTGCTTCATTACTCTAGACCAGTTTAGTGTCATACTTCTTTGTTGTGTTTGGTTTTTTAATTGTCACTCATATTTGTATTTCCACTTGATAACTTTTAATATCTTTTTCTGTTTACTTGAGTTATGCTTGAATTAGATTCAGTAACATTATATAATTCATTCAAGTTTTCTATTGATTTATATCATTAATAAAGTTTATTGTGTTTGGTTTTAACCTCTGCCTTTGATGTTCATATCCGTATATTAAAATTAGTGTTGAGAATATTGCTGATGTTGGTTTAGATTACTAAGGAACGTTCTATTTAAGAAGAAACTGAACGAAAAGAAAATAGCTGCTGATCAATATCCTGAGCTTGTAAGAGGTTCAGATACGAAGGATTTCTAAATGTAAAAGAAAAGAGCAATTGAAGAAATAAGTAGTGAAATAAACTGTTCTCGGAGGCTGCAGTCAAAAGCGGTCTTTTAAAAAAGGTAAAATCTCGCATGTCTAATAAATTTGAGAGAAGATAATAATTTCTATTTAACATTATAATTGAGTTTTTGGAAAACTAGAAACATTTTTGGCGTATACTGTCAGGGAGTGCAGTCCTACTGTTCATACTTGAACTGACCCTTGTCACCCCAGCAGCTCAGGGGCCCAGCAACAAAGAGATCATGGAGATTACTTTTGGACATGGCCTGCATGCTTTATCACATTTCACTGTAACATAGTCTACAGAAGTTGGACGAAAACTCTACATATCTTTTGTATAGTTTTACAGGAATACTCATTTATTTAAAAAAAAAAAATGCCATTTTTATACAGTGCATAATCTTTTTTACACGCATTCACGCATAGATATATGAATACATACTTGCATACAAAATTACACACAAACACGCACATACACACAGGCACACACACATACATACATATATATATATATATATATATATATATATATATATATATATATATATATATATATATATATATATATATATATATATATATATATATATATAGTATACTAGCTGACCAACCCGGCGCTGCCCAGAAGAACTTTGAAGAACTCAGAAAAATTTTCCTTCATCTCCATTGAATTATTTTGTCATGTAAAGTATGTGTACTATCATCGAAATTACTTTTCTTTCCTTTGATTAATAATTCTGTGTTGAATTCATTACTTTACATAAACACGATATACACATGTATACATATATCCTGGCACTTATCTGATTAAAATGGTGAAAGGGAGAGAGAGAGAGAGAGAGAGAGAGAGAGAGAGAGAGAGAGAGAGAGAGAGAGAGAGAGAGAGAGAATGATTGACTTGCAGTGGCAAACAATCTCGGGCTTTTTCTAGTCTGACTCGGTGTACAGTATAACCCCATTCATAAAGGGAATTTATAAATGAGAAAAAGAGAGAGAGAGAGAGAGAGAGAGAGAGAGAGATAGTGCAAGCATGAATTTACTTACAATATATAGTTACAAACCTCATAGATAAATTCCGCTCAAGAGTGTTTGAGTGATGCCTTGATAGAGAGAGAAAGAAAGAGAGAGAACGTTTGGTGGAGGCAGTATAGTGAAGTTGGTGTGCGTGGTGGTGGTATTGCCTAACTACACGATAATTAATTTCAGACACCATTTCAAGCGACTTTGTAACGAAATACGTCACCGTAACATCACGAAGCAGTCGCTATAGTGAATTCCGAAGGTAAAAACTAAGAAGAAACGAACGAATTAATGAGAAAATTTGCATGTGAACGAATAAAAAAGGAAATATTGTACATGTTGACATCAGTCTTAGCCAGTAGCTACTTAAAATACAGTGTCTGTTTGCTATATAGATATTAAATTGACATCACAATTGTAATTTTAGACACAGTAAAAAGAGCTGCAACTGTTTTCAGTTTCCTGTATGTGTTAACGAACCGTTTCAGTTTCCTTCAACGTTTCTGAGGGAAAGTGCAGGCTGCAGTCTGAATGGTCTAATCTGGAAATATCAATAAATGGTGATTTTTTTGTGGAATACCAGGTACTTGAGAATTTTTATTTTATTGGCTAGGTATGATTAAGGTAATTTTTTAATGAGGAGGTATGTCTGTCACAGAAGGATTTGGTCTGTTACTTTTTTATGTGGTGAAGATTGTAAACCATATTTAAACCGATATAGGTTTTCATTGTTGATTTTACTGAGGTAGTAAACAATTATATTAATAGTTTTTATAACTATGATAAAATTTCACGTAATTCTGGTAAGAAATTAATGTTATCAGGGATTTGAATTTATTGTATAGGTTAATCATATGCCTGACAGCGCCGGGAAAAAAAGGTGGAGTGTCAGATGAAAAATGTGAATAAACCCAGAAAACTGAAGGAAAAGGTGACATAAAAACAAAAATTTAATTTGTTTTGTCTGTGTTTGTATGTCTGTCACTGGGTAGGGTTTCATTATGAGTATAAACCTTTCTGGGGTAACATAGAGGCCGTGTGCAACATTTTGTCCTGGTCTGTCAAGCGGTTTGGGTTTCTATAGTGGACAAACAAATATACAAACATTCACTTTTATAATTATATATATATATATATATATATATATATATATATATATATATATATATATATATATATATATATATATGTATATATTGTGTGTGTGTATATTTTTTTTTCGTGAAAGTTTTATCATTTGCATGGTTACTCTAGAGCCCAAGTGACAAAATTTCTTTCAGGAATCAAGAAGAGTGAGATGTTAAATAGGTTTGTGACCCAGTTAAACAAATGGGATCTCATCATGACTTGGAAAGAAGTGAGGTGAACACGGAGTCGGAATACTGCAAGAATGACAGCATGACAAATTTCATCGTATTCGAGAACTTGGGTGAAAATACATTAAGCATGATGATATATTTTACTGAATTTTCTATTTGTAAAAAGAATAATTCAGTTTACCTGGAGCAGAAGGAATCGAGCGATTCCATTGTCATAACATAATGTAAACACCTTGAAAGAGACAAAGATGCCACCAAAGAAACTCTTGTGTTCACGTGGCAGTTTTTGTCAAAGGATTTTTTCCATTTCCGGTCCCCTTTTCTTTACCTCTTTGCTCGGTGACACCTTGTTATGCCGCCGCTGAATCTGATTTTTCCCTCCTTTTTTGTACTCTCACACAGATGGTCTTTGTGCTTGACTTTTAATTTTAGAAAGCGATACTACCATATTGTATTCTTAATTATTCGTTACTTTTACACTTTGCGTGTTGTTTAAATCATAATATTCTCTCTTTGCATATATTGTCTTGGAAATTATACACACACACAGACACACACACACATATATATAAATATATATATATATATATATATATATATATATATATATATATATGTATGTATGAATGAATTTTATCACATCTTCGTAAATCATGTACAAGCCCTGAGTCCTGAGTTCTTGTCTTCCGTGGTTCGAGCCCGCGAGACACGAACTTGTTATCAACTAAAAAAGATTCCCTTCCGGTAACATATAAAAAATATATTATTTCCAGGTAGAGCGAATTGGATATTGAAGGACTTTTTAGTAGCTTATATATATATATATATATATATATATATATATATATATATATATATATATATATATATATATATTTTTTTTTTTTTTTTTTTTTTTATTTCAAGTGAACACGGGAATAAGAATTTTGAGATGAAAGTTAATATGATAATACCGATATACAATCAAGTTTAGATATCCATATATGAAGATTCTTATGTGAACTGTAGACATTATATTATAGTTGGAATGCTTCCGATTTGATTTATCCGTAGAAATTTTCCCGGTACTATATTTATTTTGTACAATATATTTTGACCTATTTTATAGCTCAAGGGTGATTTCTTGACATAGTAATAGAGTATGTTCATGCCATTTATAGACTTCCATTGTGAATGTATTTTCGCAAACTAAGGACCAGTTATTTCAAGTTTACTTCAAAGCTTAGCTAAAGATCATCTGCGGGCTTTTCAATTAAAGTGAGATGATTTTCTTAATATTCTGTGATGATCTTTTATCATTACTTAAGGAAGGTTACATTTCTCTTGGATGTACATGTATTTAGTAAAATGTATTTGACTTTTTACATTTCAGATCATAAGGCACTTATTTATAAACTTCACAATCTTGGAGTGGATAGATATACTTTAGGACTGCTTCAAATGTCCTTTCAGGTAAGCAGCAGCGAGTTCCAGTTGATGGGATATTCAGTTAACCACGACCTATTGTGTCTGGAGTCCCATAAGGTAGTGTTCTTGGTCCGATGTTATTTTTAATGTATACAAGTGATATGGTTCTTCTTCTTCTTTTAATGTGCTTTTTTCCCATTTTTGTATGGGGTAAGCATACCTTCTTTAAAGGACTGATTTGGCTTTTGGGGTAGACCGTAGTCTCGATCGGCTGCCCTGCCTAACATCTATAATAGTTCAATTTGTCGATGATGTTACACTTGAGGGTGTCGTAAAGTCTCCATTTATGAGAAGTGAAGCTGCCCATAATCTCAGACGTGACATAGAGCGGATTAGTGAATGGTGTAGCCAGTGGGGTATAATTCTGAACTCCATAAAAATGGAAACTGTTGATTAATAGATCTTGTAATGATTTCCAACCCCATCTTCCTCTTTAAGTGGACGGGACTCTGTTGAATGGGTTTGAAGCTTTAACTATACTTGGTGTAACTTTTAACTCACCTCTTACCTATGAGAAACATCCAACGAAAGGGTCAGCAAATGCCGCAAGGAAGCACGGTATTCTGCATAAGGCCTCATATATTTATACCAGTGATAAAATCAGTGCAACCTGTTGGAGGTCATTTGTCCTTCCTTTACTAGAATACTGTTCTCCTGTGTGGATGTCCGCCTCTGCCAGAGATTTATCTCTTTTAGACAGCGGTTCATAGCAGTAGGTATCTGCTTCCTAACATTGGCAGTTACGACTTGGACCATCGACGGATGGTCTCTTGTTTGTTAATTTTTCATAAGTTGTATTTCAACAGAGATCTTTCACATTCACACTTGATCCCTGGTCCTATTTTCCTGTCGATAGCGACCAGATTTTCTGAACAGCAGCCCCAGTCTGTTAGTAAATGTGTCTCGTTGCCGAACCTCTTAGTTCAAGAGGCTCTTTTTTCCTCACAACGTTGGACTGTGGAACAGTCTCCTTGAGGATGCTTTGCAACTAGAACTTCATAAGTTCAGCGAAGATGCATTGCATTACCTCCCTAAAACAAGTCTCCCTGAATTTTAAAAATGTACCTACATTTTTATTTTTTATTCATTAATTTGTTCATTTATTCTTCTTTTAATAAATTATATCTTCTTCCTATACTTCCTAATAACTTCTGTAACTTCTTTCCAATTAACACCATATTCTTTGGAAATTTGAATTTCAGATCAATGGCCTTTATGAGCTTGTTTCTCATGAATAGGGATCACTGTATAAATACTACTACTACTACTACTACTACTACTACTACTACTACTACTAATAATAATAATAATAATAATAATAATAATAATAATAATAATAATAATAATAATAATAATAATAATAATAATAATATATTCGGCGATGAAACGAGGACATATCAATTAATATATACTTGACAAGACCTCATTTTTTTTTCATCTTATATGCGATCTTCATCTAAGGGGGAAGAGGTCATCCCTAAACATATATAATAAAAACTTCCAAAGGATGTCAAAGTCAGTTAATTGATATACAGTAGGTGAAACTACCAAGAAGTCAGGCAGCACATGAAGCCGTTGGACAGAACAGAGAGCCCTTGTTCTAGACAGTCACTAAAATGGGGAGAAAATGTCAACCCTTAATAGCCAGAATTCAAGTATCTTACAAAAATGAGACACCGATCTCACAGAAATTCAGTAAGAATAGATAACTGTCTGTTAAGTATACAGTAGTTAAAAGGCAATCAGCCGTCGGCAGCGGGATAAAAATCTTAAAATGATGTAGAAGAAAGAGTCTGGAACAAAATGGTCAACTTGAGACCAGAAGCGACAAAACCAAAACAGGAAGTCTTAGATGGACAAAGAAAACATGGCGATCAAGGGGTCATCATCGTGATGTCCTAAAATGCAAGTATGGGATTTGCGGAATGGTTTGTTGATTATCAAGACTAGAAAAGTTTGGACATCCCTTTTCTACAAAGTATCTGACGCATATTTGTTTTTATATTGAAATTTTCTCGAATCTAAGAACTTACTCATACTTTTGTGTTAATAATCAAGGTCTGTACAATGAGGTTAACCACACTGGTCCAGTTCACCTCTAATGTGCATTATCTCATACATTCAAAACGAAATTCAACCATTTTCATTTTTTATCCATACCTAGATACTCTCTCTCTCTCTCTCTCTCTCTCTCTCTCTCTCTCTCTCTCTCTCTCTCTCTCTCTCTCTCTCTCTCTCTCTCTCATGAGATAAATCAAGATTAAAACAAATTTCTCAAAATTATTTCCTTGCACTGCCATTTCATTGTTATTATATTTATTCTTAATATAAGCCTGGAAAATGTAACTACATAGGCCAAAGTGTACTTCGAAGTGATTACAGTCACAAAAAATATAAAATGTTTAGTAAAGAAGTAGTTTCATGAGCTGAAAGCAAGTCATTATGACAACATTTCCTCATAGAAAAAAGAAAATAAAACCGCCAGCAGACGACTGGTCCTGAAATCTGTTTTCCTTGCTGTAAGGTTCGGCTTCCACAGGTAACGTCGTTACTGCCGGTGCATTGCTTTCCTGCTAGACCTTGGGTATCATCCTCTTAGTGTTGATCTCGAGATATTTATATATATGTGCTTATAAGTATACTGCATTATTGTTCAAATAATGATTAATTTACATGGTAATGTTATATCTTGGTTCTGAAGCCGTTCTTACTCGTAAATTGCTAAATTAGTAGCAAAATCATTGATTTTCCCCTCACTGTTCATGCATTTAGAAGTGCATCTCGCTCTCTTCCACTGCGATTCTAAGTCCAACACTTATTAGATCAAAGGGCTGTGTAGTCTTCCATAGGCGCAGAGGCAAAGTTTGTTAAAAGACCTGAGAGCTTTAGTCGTCTGGAAATGCTCCTTTTTGGAATGAGAGGCTCACCAGCCCCTATTATTCGATTCCGATTTCGAGATCGATATCATCCGCTAACGATAAATTCTAACAAGCGTAGATGTTCTGTACATTTCTCAAAAATTTGTCTGAATACTTAACGGCTAGGATCGGAATTCATATTGAAAATCTGTATTAAAACCTCAGAGTAGTATTCTAAATCATCCTATACTGTCTTGACCAAAGTGACACTGATTTGGATACCATGTAAATTCTGGAGACAAAACTGCGATAAGGATCACCTCATGGACGCCAGGGAAGGCTCGGATTCGTTTTTGAGAAGGAGTAAGAGTGAGCATGAAAGTTCCAGTCTCGGTCTCAGCAAGTGTGTTAAGCTTACACTTAAATATCTTTAATGTTGTTCGTGTTATCCGTTCAGGTTAGGGATAAGCTGAACTTTCGGGAGTCCGTTTTTACTGGTCCAGTTATCGTAGTAATAAATTTCAGGAAACCCTCATGATTTAAAAAAAAAATTATAACAGCCTCTTTTACTCATTAATATGACATTCATGGAGTATAAGTATGATGTATCATACGCTCTGGTCCCTCTGACACCTCAGTGACACCACTGAAATAAAACTTTCTGTTCTTCAAGAAAGTATAAAAAAGATTTTCACGTAACAACGGTATAATATTGGTGAAATTTGAATACTGAAACAAAATTTGAACAGAGTTTAATAAGATATTCCTGGATTATTTGTTTCCAGTTCCTAAGACAAATGCTTCACCCCAATTTAGAATAATAGCAATAAAAAAATGTGTAAAAAAGAAAACTGAAAATCAATGAGTGCCACTGAGGAAAACAAAAAAACTATAACTCTTAGAGAAAGAAGTTAGTAATGAACAAAAGTAAAGACCACCACCTGGACCAATCCTTCAGTACCAGAGCAGTAGCAGATCAGATGAGGAAAGTTAGAACTTTGCGCAGGCTGTCTTCTTTCCCTCTAGATAAACTTTGATCTTTAGTCAATGATCTTCCTGTACACGTCATCATTTTAGAAAATGTCATGAGCAAAATCGCCTCTGGAAAATATAATTGGTTATTAACACGGCAACACAGTTTATTTTAGTGATAAAATAAGTACTGAAATATTAGATACAAGAAAAGCAAAACCCTTCTACATTAAAGCTAGGACATTACCAGCTATTGATCTTTCTCTGTATTGTGAAGATTCGACCTTTGATTTTAACCGGTAGATAATCACTTCCCAATTACCATCAGCATTAACTAAAGCCCCAGTCCAAAGACTGTCGAAGTGGAATGTGGAAGAGCAGAGTGAAACTATTCACAGAAAAAAGTTACATTGGTGTTGTAATTAAGGAATTTCCCATAATAGATGATGATGTAGAACTTTTTTCTCAAGTCCCCAAAACAACTTTCAAAGCGAGCAGAACATTTGCACTTCGACCAGTGACTTGGTGGAACTTAAATGACGTTGTCGATCGAACGATAAAAGTACATTATGTGATACACAGTTCAGGTTCAAATTTAGGATACTGTAATAACCGATGGTAGGCAATGTTTCAAATACCTAATAATGCTAAAATTCCACTTACTCTTGACTGCGAACAATTACTGTTAAACCTATTTATAAAAATTTCTAAAGAAATTATTATGATAACGTTATGCAAATTACCACCATAGTGAAGAGAAGGAAATAACAGATTTCATTTCCTTCGAAGGAGAGTCATCAGGTTTTTTTCATGAGAAATCTGATTAACATCAATAAGTAATATGAAATCTGCTATAGCCTCTACTGCCACTCCCTCGGTCATGATTAAATATACTCCAAATAATTCAAAACATTTCATTTTAAATACAATTGATCATATTCCGACTTTAAATCTGCTAGGACTGAAGGAACTATTTTACTGGCGGGTAATAACAAAATGTTATATTAAATATATGCTTTACTAAGATGATTTTGAGTAACTCGTAAGTGCTGTCTGGTTAGCATGTTTGTATTAAGATGAATTTGGTGGAGAGAAATCTGAATAAAAGAAATCTTCACTTTTCCCAGATGCGTTTATTATAAAAACAAATGTATGAGGTGTCTATTCTCTCCGGCAGGGTTACCCTACACTGTAGATCCCCCAGTTTCCATTCTCACTCACTCGATTTCAGACAAACTCCAAACACGCTGGTAACCAAATGTGGTTTTTCACAATTGTCAAAACTTGACAACATATTTTACACGAAAATTATACAAAGTTACTTGATCGTGAATAAAAATGATATAGTGATGGTTACGTCATTATAACAATATGTATAGGATAGTAAGTGGCAACACCTAATAAGAGAAACATTCTGTTCTAGATATATCACGAGGGCGATGTGCATAACATACTTACAGAATTGACACATGTGCTTTAGTAACATTGTAAGTAAGTGTCAATGTTGTGAAATACAAGAGGACTCTGACCAAAAATGACTGCATCAACAATTATGGTTTTGCCCTAGTTCAGACTTCGTCATCGGAATGTTTACTCTTCTTCACAAATTCCTTTCATCTTTGTAATTCAAAGCTTATTATATTTTTCAGTCATTTCCTTTACAATACCATTTTTCACTTTCCACTCAGATTTCACATTTAAGAATCATATAAATGATTATGCATATCTTTCATAATAATGGTACTGTCTTAATTATCAATATAACCATTACATATGTCCCCAGATTAATATGGATTCAGAAGCAGGTTCCACCATGGAAGTTTTATTCTTATGAAACCTAGAAAAGGAAATGGTGCCCATGGAGTTGTATCGCTTTTCTAAAAGACCTTTTGAAATGTACAAGCCTGAAGTATGTGTGAAGACGGCTGGTTAAATTTTCCATCCGGTTTCTTGTCCTTTTGTCTATTATCAGTTTTTAACACGATGACGCAGAAAGTTTTGAGTAGATTTCTGTGAAAATGTTATCAAGCTAAGCCGTGTGGCTGGTAAGACCCGATGAAATTTTTGAAGGGAGAGAAAAATGTGAATTTTAAACTTTTAAGGAGCCCAGAGTTCAAAATGGAATTTAATTGTTGCCATATTTTTTTATTACTATACGAGCAAGAGACTACGTTTGATATGCAAACTCCACTAATTAAGCCGATGTTCAGCGTAAGGCCCATGTTAAGGTGTGGGTCATACTGAGAGGTCAAATGTTAAACTAGTTTAACCTTGGGCATCCCTTCATAGTTGCACGAGGTAGAAACTTCGTATTTGGTGTACATTGATCACGAATGAAATATAAATTCACGGCCAGAGTAAGTTATGTTTAGAGGTCAAAGTTCAAATATGAATTCAACATTTGTCATAATTATAATAATTCGAGATAGAAACTATATTTGGCACGTACATTCCATCAATGATGACAATGGGCTGAAGGGGTCAAAGTAATACTTGAAGATCTAAGGTCATATGAGAATGTATCTGTAGTTATAATATTTTAACTATACGAGATAAACGTCATATTTGGTATTCATAATTCACAAGCGATATATAAGAAAATCTTTCACCTCTACGAGCTAGACTTCATATTTTGAATGCATAATCCTATAATAACATTTATGAGCGTCAAAGGTCAAATATGAATTTTCCCCTGGCCATAATTTATACACTATACATGATACATTTACAGCTAGCATACTCCACTAATGAGGCAGACTTGCGCGTGAGATCTAGGTCAAGATGAAGGTCACAGTCAGATTCAAAGTTCAAATTTGTCATCAACTTTTGTCATCATTTTTCAACCATATGAGGAGCTTTATATCTACGGCACGTAGTCTACCTGTGAAGCTGACATGCAAAGTGAGGCCATAATTTGAGATCAAAAGTCTAATATGGTTCTAACCTACTGTAGGTCAGAACTTAAGAATTATACGAGATATTTGGCATGTGTGTGTGTACTTTTGTTGCTTCATGAATGCCAGTGACAGAAGGATGTCGTAACTCACTATTAATTGTACCGAAGAATAAGAATACACTGGTATTATAATAGGAATTATTATTTTTCAATATGAAAAAATAGAAGTACATTTTGGTCATATAATCGGCACTGACCTGGATCTCAACGAATACATTATTGGATAAATAATTCCTTGTATAAAGGAAATCAGGTTTATGAAGTTGATAACTGATAACATACTTACCAGATAATTTACTTGTCTTTTCCGAGGTCATAAGTATGATGTTCTTGCAATATACTGTATAAAAAGTTAAGTATACCTAAGTTTTACCAGACCACTAAGCTGATTAACAGCTCTCCTGAGGCTGGCCCGAAGGATTAGACTTATTTTACGTGGCTAAGAACCAATTGGTTACTTAGCAACGGGACCTACAGCTTATTGTGGAATCCGAACCACATTATAGCGAGAAATGAATTTCTATCACCAAAAATAAAGTCCTCTAACTCTTCATCAGCCGGCTGGAGACTCGAACTCGGGCCTAGCGAGTGCTAGTCCACAGCTCTACTGACTCATCCAACGAAGAGCTAATATACCAATATATATATATATATATATATATATATATATATATATATATATATATATATATATATATATATATATATATATATATATATATATATATATATATATATATATATATATATATATATATATATATATATATATATATGTCTGTGTGTGTGCGCGTGTGTATTCCAATGGCTACAATTCTAGTGCTCAAGTCGGATTGACCAAAAACGTATAGCCCGGCCTATTATAGTCTGATTTGTTCATAGCCATTTAGGGACTGCTTAGAAAAATGAGAACATGTTACCCCATCAAGTGGCTGATTTAGGAAGGTTATTCATTCTTCTAGGTTCATGGAAAGTAGGCCTTTTAATAAAGATGAATGTTTCGGTTTGACAAAGAACCTGTTCTTCTTTACTAAATATGATTCTTAATTATCATTATATAACGTTATTATTCTAAGGGTGTTTCCACACTGCAGTTAAATAAGTGATAAACACGTCAGCAACTTAATGCACACGCATCACAACAGGTCAGTACAAGTCAACGACTTATTTGTAGTCCTGACCTGTGTCCACAGATTATATGGCTTTTCCCAAAGATTTATTCTCAACTTGCGCTCTTTGACTTGTTTCTAACCTGTTTGGAATATATAGGCAATAACTTGCCAACGTGTGTTTATGGCGGGTTTTACCGTAGTGTAGAAAATTCTTTATATTACCATTTTATGAATAAATTCCTGCGATTCTATGAATTGTATGTGTATTTTAGATATGTAGATTTATATCATTATTATATAAAAAGAAATGATAACAAAAAATCGCAGTTTGAAATAATTAATTGATTAGATTTTAGGGCAAATATGATTTTGAAATTGTTGCAAGGTTTTTTTGTCACTTTATTTAATGTAATTATTATTGATATACCACTGAAGCTCATGACAGATTCCTGCTGTTTGTGAAAGAGCACATAAATGGCCGTCGAAAATTTGAATAACTATGTCAATTTGGCATTTGCATTCCAAGTAAGTGTCTCCACGTGCGTTTGGGCAAATATGTTAATCGCACTGGCTAAGATTTATAATTTCTGATTATTATTATTATTATTATTATTATTATTATTATTATTATTATTATTATTATTATTATTATTAAATCCACAACGATTGTTCTGTTAAGAGGTATTGTGGGAGCTTTGCATGTTGTAAACTGGTTTATAAATTATCTTTAGAAAGGGAACTTGATGGGGAGTGGAATGCATTACTTTTCCAATGTCGCGAGAAATGAAATAAATAATTGAATAAATAAGGCACTAAGAGGAGGTGATGAGAAGTTGAAGAACATACTTGAGGAGGAGCTATATTGCGGTATCCTGCTAAGGGAAAACTTGTGAAAATGACATAATAGCTCTTCAGCACCACTTCGCTAACAAGAAGAGGATGAAAGCTGAAGAAACACCACAGAGAACGAAAACTCTCTTTGCATCTGGTATATAGAGCTAACATTCACATTAACGTAAATCAAAGCCAAGCTTGAAAAGGAGGAAACCAAAAAGCAGAGCGTTGAAGTTGTATGTCTTTGTTCCTAAAAATAAGCCTTTCCTCTTATGGCTAAAAGTATACGAGAGGTGTATTTGTCACGTACAAAATCTTCTCTTAAGAAGGAGTATAAGCACAGACTACGTCGTCTTGCATTCCACTGCGAAATTGTGAAGGATCAACGACATTTTTCTCTCTTGCCTCTTTTATTCTTGAGATCTTACTCATTTGTGGTACGTTTGAGCTAACGCCTTTGATATTACGCTTTGCAGTATCCAGACATATTCAAGTCGCTGTTTAACAGAGATAGTGTTAATAGCATGGGCAGTAGCATGCAGTCGTTTCATTTGCAGCAGGCAGAGTTGTCAGGGAGCAAAAACGTCCTCTATCCTCTGATTAAGACTGGTTAATGAACGTAGTTTAGTTACTAATAGTGTATTGCAAATAAGACCTCACTTGTTATCTAGACAATACTACTCCTTTACACTGGTGAGTCTCAGTGTGAAAGAGGCTTGACTTTCTTGGAACTATTAAACGAGCTACAACCGCACAAGATAAAACCGTCCAAATGAATTGCTGCTATGGCGTAACAAATACTGATTTTAGTAATATACCAATAAAATATATTTTTGCATTTATAATAAGAATTAAAGTCATTTAGCAAATCTCGAAAGGGCTCATATCCGGAACCTAATTTATTTAACACATGATAATTTTCGCAAGTCTACTTGCAATTTAGATATGTATTACAGGTCCTTTATAAAATTAGACATTCATAACACACACACATACATACATACATATATATATATATATATATATATATATATATATATATATATATATATATATATATATATATATATATATATATATATATCCTTCCAAACATACTTTGGTAACAAATTTGACCATTGGCATTTTATTATTTGCTTTTCAGTGGCCTACTCTCTAGCTTTCTGTAGAGTCTCCTGAGCGCAGCGCGACGGAGATGTGATACAACAGATCTCCGCAGATCATGTTTGAATTGAAGGAGAGCTCCTCTTCAGAAATCCTTATTTTTTTACCTTCAGATAAACCAGCTTTGATGATCCTAACCATCGTCTGTATCCCACAGAAAGTAATTTTGTTTAAATATTTGTTAAAATATAAGTAATTAACATTCTATCTAGTTGTTAGACTGTTACACCCTTTTATTTTAGCAACTTTTTAAACAAAATTAGATATTGCATTGTTTCCTTACTTGCGCGTGTTGAGTTCAGATACATGTTACTAAAGCCAGGATGGATCCATCCTCACCACAGTAAATATTAAGGTCACAGAGGGGTGGTCATCGTGGTTATCACAAATAGATACATATCTGGTAAAAAAAAATTGCATCTACGTCGTATCTCAGATTTAAAGAGCACAACATTCAAAATCTCTTAAGTTCGCCGAACATCTCTGTGAGTGTTAGAAACTGCTGACTTATACAAACAGGTGTAAACTGCGTTCGAATCCTACCGTGGGAGTTTGGCCTCCTTTATTACTCCTTCATTTACATTAAGGGTCTATAGTTATGAATATATCCAAAAATCATGAGAAACTGGGAAGATAAGAGGTCATTGCCGCTGTTACAAATACACACATGGTATATAAAAAATGGCCATATATATATATATATATATATATATATATATATATATATATATATATATATATATATATATATATATATATATATATATATATATATATATATATATATAAGTATATATACTATATATATATATATATATATATATATATATATATATATATATATATATATATATATATATATATATATATATATATATATATATTATATATATATATATATATTTGTGTGTGTGCATATATATGTATGTAATTATAATAGCCACAATTCCTTCTTAACTTCTCGGATTCTTCCCGCTTTTTTTAATATGCTTGTCAATACAAAGCCTTAAGCTCTAAGAGCAAGAAATATGATGTCCGGTAGCAGGAAACGAACCGCGTCCCATAATCAGAACGACATCACGTTGGCGACCTGACCACGAGAAAGATGAAAGACTGTAGATTTTGTTAGAGCTGGAATAGACCAATCTGAAAACGACAGGTATATGTATGTACGAGAGGCAATAAGCTTTTATCCTTCTCGTGGTCAGGTCGGCAAAGTGACGTCGTTCTAATTATGGGACGTGGGTTGTTTCCCACTACCGGACATCATAATTTTTTCATATTTCATGCACTTGGATCTTGAGGCTTTCTAGTGACAAGCGTATCCAAAAAAGTGCGAAGAATTCGAGAAGTTAAGAAGGCATTGTGGCTATTACAATTGCATATGTATCTGGTACAAAGTTTCCAGCAGACTCTACATGAATATATATATATATATATATATATATATATATATATATATATATATATATATATATATATATATATATATATATATATATATATATATATATATATATATATATATATATATATATATATATATATATATATATACTGTAGTCCTGAGTTCTTGTATATATATATATTTATATTTATACATATATATATATATATATATATATATATATATATTGATATATATATGATGTGATAAAAAAAAGTATATATATATATATGTGGTTAGCATAGAGGTGGGTGAATATCGTCTCCAAATACAAACACCTATATTTGTATAAGACGATATAAATACATCCACTGTTAAAATGTCCACTGAGTTCTTGTCTTCGCTGGTTCGAGCCCACGAGACGACGAACTTATTATCGACTAAAAATTCCCTTCGGTAACACATATGAGAATATATTATTTCCGAGGTAGAGCGAATTGGATATTAAAGGACGTTTGTAGCTTACTGATTGAATATGAATCATGGTGATGTGATAAAAAAAAAAGTCATCATATGGCTGCGTGCGACAAACGCACTACGTGGTTAGCATGGCAGAGGTGGGTGAATATCGTCTCCAAATACAAACACCTGAGTTCGACGGGCGATTTGTATATGGGAAGACGACATCCACTTATACTTCACTTGCTGGCCGTGTGGGTTAAAATGCGTCCACTATAGTCCTGAGTTCTTGTCTTCGCTGGTTCCAGCCCAGAGACGACGAACTTATTATCAACTAAAAAATTCCCCTTCGGTAACATATATGAAAATATATTATTTCCGAGGTAGAGCGAATTGGATATTAAAGGACGTTTGTAGCTTACTGATTGAATATGAATCAAGGTGATGTGATAAAAAAAAAAAAGTCATATATATATATATATATATATATATATATATATATATATATATATATATATATATATATATATATATATATATATATATATATCTCATGATGTGCAAATTATGCCGTCTATCATGTCTCTTCTCCTAACCATCCTCTAACTGTTTTCACCACAGCATCTCCGTACCTTGTGTCTTCACAGATTTTGATTGCAATTATGTTCTTCCAAATCGTGTGTGTATGTATGTATGTATATATATATATATATATATATATATATATATATATATATATATATATATATATATATATATATATATATATATATATATATATACAGGCAAATGAGTCTAATTCCACCAATTCTTCTTATTTCCCCACAGAATAAAAAATGTCTTATTTCCTATTGTCACCCATTCCTTCAAGTTGAATATTCCAGCAGTCTTTTCCAACTTACATGGGTACAAATTAATTTATAATTTATCCATGCACTTGTCGCTCCTTGATCTAATATACCTAAGCGTCTTTTACTTTACCTCCATTCCTGCTCAGTTTCTTCAGTTTTGCTGTTCAACCTTTCCTGTTATTACCTCTTAGTGCAACTGTAGGGTTTTCTCCCAGTTTTACCTTTGGACACTCATACTTCATCTCAATTATTTTTTAGGTCTTGTCTGTCTATGCTGCTGTCCAACCACTCGATCGCTGTCTGTTCGCTTTCTTTAGAGCTGAATGACTGAAGTTGCCCAAGTGCTTGCTATTTAGCTTAAATTCTGTGCATCCAATCCCGAGTATCTTTCCCAAGCAACGGCAGTGAGAGGTATTGAGTCTTAACTGATGTCCGTAGATGGACGGCTCCTCAGCATTCTAAAGCAAACAGAACAACACATGAGTTATTAACAGTGACCCTCACTTTTATTATGAGCTCTCTGTTAAGCTAAACATGTTCCAATAAGTAGCCAAAAAATCCTTCTGCCTTTCAAATTCCAGAGGTTATTTCTTCATCCAAACTAAGTTTTACGGTAAATGTAAGAAAAAAGTTAAAAGCTATCAACAATTTTTATTAACTAAATCCATTTACAGTGGACTGCCACCATGGTGATAGTAGGTAGTACATCCTGTTCCTTGCTTCTTCAGGGAGAGCCAGTGGCACTGGGTACAGTTAGAATGTACCCCAAAGCAGAGGTGTGCCTAATAAAGTGTTTGGACCTCTTGAAGTCAGGAAATGTCCTCAAAATGGAGCATGAACCTCTTCATATAAAGGATGATATCGACGTCTTCACCTCTGTGGAATGCCGGGGGAATCAAGGCCTATTCTTTAGACCTTGGGGGAAATAATATAATTCTCTCCGCCTTGCGCCGAGTGACAGTAACCAGGCGTCAGGATGGGTGGGGTTTGCAGCGCCATAGCTGGCAATTATTGCATAGCACGGAAGAAAGAGACATACATACGCCTATTGTTGAGGAAGTTTCCTGCATGAGAGATTCATCCACACTTCAACAATTATAGTATGAATCTGGCAGAGAACATTGTCTTATCTCTTCGTGGAAGCCACCCACTAATCTGGAAAAGAGCTTAATGCTGAAGAAAAAAAATATAATCATTTGTACAAATGTGTCTGATTACAAATGCATTTATCATTAAATGGACGTTTGCTTAGAAAGGAGCGCGATATATTTATAAATTTAATAGCGTAAATATATCATCCTCCGTTTTGTAAAGACGTGCATATGACACGGTAAGCTGAAGGATATTATTACTGAATCATAATCCCTTGTAAGTCTTAGTCTCCATGATGAAGAGGAGAGAAAAAATGGGCTTATCTCCTTGACTTTATTCAAAAGAAAAACCAGAGGATTATGATGACACATAAGTATTCTCTATTAGTCTTTGACCACCAGACTGTAAGAGAAAGAAACGCTATGCAGTGATTATCCTTCAAACTTGCTTTCAAATAACGTCGCCTCAGCACTGCCCCATGTCAGAGCACCTAGATTATGGATTAGTGATATGGAAGCTTGGTCACTTTTTCAGCGAATTTCTCTCTCTCTGTCTCTCTCTCTGTCTCTCTCTTTATACATACACACACACATACACTCACATACAAAAAGCACACACAGAAACACACATATACACTTTTATTTATATATATATATATATATATATATATATATATATATATATATATATATATATATATATATATATATATATATATACATAAGTATATGTGTATACTGTATATATATGAGTATATATATATATATATATATATATATATATATATATATATATATATATATATATATATATATATATATATATATATATATATATTTGTGTTTATTCATGTTAACACATAAACTCAGCTAGAAAATACTCTTTACTGACGTATTACAAGTAACAACACCCTACTGAAAAGGATTTACTGTATTACTATCTGAATAGAATTTAGCAAGCTAATCCTTTCCCTGTATACATGCGTCAGGTATAATGAGTTCTGTTTAGAGGAAAAGGAAAGCAAAAAGAGAAAATCCGCCAAGAGGATCAGTGGTCATTTTCGACTTTGTATAATTTATACTCGGTCTTGTGAAACGCAGCTGATAAGGATGTTGTTAGACCTTCTGGCTCTATTTTTACTCATGTGAATGCTTCCTTTGGCTTTTATAATTCTGTACATAAACTATATTTGCCTTATACTATATAAATAATTCCTCGTGTGTTCAGAATTCTCAAGAATTCTTACGTGATTTATTTCTTTGAAGTGGTAATTATGGACATACCACATGTCATTATAAGTATTTTTTTTTCTAATTTACTTGAATGTGCTCTGAAGCTGCACTGAAAATTTCACTTCTTGAAGTACAGATCTCTGGGTTTTGTGTTTTAAGGACATTTACTATTTAGGAGTATTTCATGACTTGAGCACACTTTTAAAACAATTTTTAAACGATATGAGCAGCTTATAAAGCATGAAATGAAAAGTTCCATTCCAGGCGAATATTGTAAATGATCCAAATTAGGCCTTATTCAGTAATCTTTTTCCAGCAAAATATGATTTATTAATTCGTGAAAACAAAAATAAGCAAACATAAGAATATTTAAGGCAAAAAGGTAACACATCACTCACTGGGTAACCTCTTGCTTGGCCAGTGATTGACTCAACTTTGATATCAGCACTTGCGTCACTGTTCATTTATGCCAGAAAGAGCCTATTTGAGAGAGGCTCACTATTTACAGTGTTTATTGTACTGGAAATGGTGTGTTTAGGAGTATTATGTTCATTTTCAGGTGAAGCAAAAGCTCCGTCTGAGCAAAGTTCTTTGCTGGGTGCAGTCATTGTCATTTTGCTGTATACCTTTTCCGAAAATGATAAACCACTGAAGATAAAGCAGGTTTTATCTTCAGTGCTATAGTCTCTCAGTTCAGATGATAAAAATCTCTTTTCAAAGAACAACAAAGGCTACTCCTTTACAAATGTGAAAACTCACAAGGCCTTTCCAAACTACTTAAGACTAAACGTAAATCTTACGTCAGGTTTTCCTGCCTGACTTTAATTACTATGGAAATTACAGTGCAAGCAGAGATCCAAACTTGAGGGCCAACCAAGGAGATTCAATGAAAACTAGGGCCAAGCATTTAACTGCCTATTCTTGTGTTGCCTCATACATGTTTTGCCTCACTTACGTGTTGCTTCCAGCCAGATTCAGAAGTAAAGCCAAATATGCTCATCGGCCATGGCAATCTGTTGAAGAAAGAGAATCCAGCCATTTCTTATGGTGAATATTGGTATCAACAACAAACACAAAACAGCCTTTCTGTCATCTTTCTTTATCTTACCCAAGATGAAGAGAGCAATCTAAGTCTTGAGTGGAATAGATGGAACCCAAATAAAAATGTTTATGCCTGCCACAAACTTTTATAACTTAAAATACATGGATCCCCATTCATAACAAGACTCATAAGAAGCTAGTTACTCATTTCTAATTTACACTGTTAACCCATTCCCCTATAAATGGTATCATGTTCAAGTATTATTAATCTATTCAACAGTGTCATCAGATGGAGCAGTTTCCCAGCATCTTCATCCAAATACAATGATGGAAACCTAGAGGCAAGAATTTACAAACATAAATTATATATGACTTAGTTACAGTGAATAACCCTGATTGACACATCTCAGCCGTGATGGTGGTAAGGAATTGTAAGAAAAAGAAAACTTAATGAACTTAATGACATGGACTAACTATAGGAGGGCCTTGTAGCTGATTGAGTGGTTGCAGATATACAAAGCTCCAGTTAACATAGTAACCTTACTCTCCAACATGATGCAGCACTGAAAGACAACCTTACCAGTATCAGGATCTACAATGGCAGAGGTAAACATTAGAAGAGGAGTATCCTAGGGATATTCACTATCACCATTGCTGTCAGTCTCCACAGCCCTCAGGAAAACTAAGCATGGTTTCCAACTTGGAAGACAAAGCATAATCCCTGATCACCTAATGTTCATGAATGACATCGAGATATATTGATAAGGTGCTAAGAGCTTGGATTCTCTTGTCCAGACAGTGCAGATCATAGATGAAGATATGAAAATTGCGTTCAGCATTGCGCACTTGTAAATATAGTAACAGGAAAGACCATCCAGAATGAAGGAATCTAGTTTCCAGATGTGAAAGTATGACTGGATACTAGAAAAGATTGGCTACAAATATGTGGTAATCTTGGAGGATGACAATATCAAACACAAGGATATGCAAGCAAACATCAAAAGGCGATGCTTCAAGACTGTGTTGATCTCAGTCTAAACTCAAGGGTGGAAACAATTTGAAGGCAATCAATGCATGTGCTGCAACAGTACTAAGGTATAGTAGAGGAATAGCAGGCTGGACAAAAGAAGACCTAAAAAGCATGGACAGAAAAAAAAATTTATGATCATCAAAAAGACACCATACACAAAAGCAAGTGTAACAAGGCTTTACTTACCAAGAAGAAAATGAGGAATGCAAAGTGTGGAGGACTATATCATCACCAAGATAAGATCACTTGGGTAATGCCTTAAGTATAGTGAAGATAAGTTGTTGATAACAGCTTGAAGTGGAAAGCTTATCTCTGTTGATGAAAAGCCCAAAAGTGTAAGGGGAGAATCACCAGCCAAAGGAAAGAAAAATGGGAACACAAACAAACGCCTAGGACCTGAGGCAGAATTAGCATGTATCTGGAGATGGAAATTTGCAACAGATGACTAGGAAAGAGCTAAAGAAGGAAACTGAAGGCATATCGATGGCAGCGCAAGAACAAACACTGCACACATGACATGGACAGAATAAAATAGACGGCAAAATATTAATATCAACTATGTGCCACAAATGCAAAACGGCAAAGCATAAACACTATAGTAATACAATAAAATTGGCAGCATTTTGGCTTCACAGAGACCTGAAAACAAAATTAACCTTTAGACCATTCTGCCAATCATAAGGAGCTTATGTTGCCCCATGAAAAAATTTACTAACTTGCTAGTCATTCCAAGATAATGCATAAGGATCTTCTGCGTGTGTCTGCAGTGTAAGAACCAATTGCAAACAGTCTTAGTTTTATTGCCAATCATGTCAAATCTCTCAAAAATGGTATATATCAATCAATAATGCCTAGCGCTTGGGACATTTTAATTAGGTAATGCATATGCAGCAGGGAAGCAAAACACAAACTAAACTTATACACAAAGTAATATTGAAAGTGAAAGAGTCCTAACAGTAGCAACAGCAGATTTAAAACCAAACAACCTGTTACAGAGTAAATAACATAACTGGCATAAGCAAGCAAACAAGGTCCTTTTATCCCCCTTCCTCTGGGGAGGCATACACAATGAAGACTAGACAGCATATCTCTCAAGTAAAGCATAAACATTGCAATAATACGATGAAATCGGCAGCAGTTTGGCTTTACGGAGACCTGAAAACAAAATTAACCTTTAAACCACTCTGCCAATGATGAGAAGCTTATGTTGCCCCCGTGACCCACATATAGAAATTTATGAAAAATGCTAGCTAGTCATTCCTGATTAATACATGATGATCTTCAGCATGTCTATGAAATGTAAGAACCAATCACAAACAGTTTTAGTTTGTTACACATTATGTCAAATCTCTCAAAAATGGTACATATCAATCAATAATGCCTAGCACTTGGGATGTTTTGATAACATGTGAACGTTGTACTTCCTTTATTAGGTAAAGCATATGCAGCAGGAAAGCAAAAGACAAACTAAACTTAATACACAAAGTAATGCTGAAAGTGAAAGAATCTTAATAATAGCAACAGCAGATTTAAACCCTTATAGAGTAAATAACATAACTGGCATAAGCAAGCAAGCAGGATCCTTCTATCCCCTGCCTCTGGGAAGATATACACAATAAAGACTAGACAGACAAAAAGTCAAGACAAAGTCACTCACGATTACTTCACCTAACTTGAAGCTGTCGATCCATGTAATTTTTGACATGGCAAAGCTGTTCGTGTTAAATTCTGTCTTCAGCTAATATTTCTCCTGGCTTATGATGCTTCCTTAAGGGTAGATGGTTATACACCAGTATGTACGGCCATTTTACAATTTGATGTAATAGTCCCTGTAGGGCCCAGTTTATGTATGGCCACTTGACAATTTGATGTGATAGTCCCTGTAGGGCCCAGTTCTAACTATGACACCCACTGTGTGCTATCATTTTGAAATGTGATCTTGGATCCAAACTGACATATCTACCTACCTCGGATGGAATTAAAAGGTGAGCAGAACAATTATAGTATCTCTGCCATTTTCTAGGCCAAAAGTTGGCAAGCATCACATTCATCTGCAGCTGGTTGCCATTCAGGTGCAAAGGAGTGGTAATGGGCAGGCATTGCTGACTGAAGTGGGTAACCAAAAATATTTTGTGCTACAGGATGTCCACTTGGGTCAGACATGTTGCAAATTTCTAAAAGACCTCTGTCAAAGTTTTATTCACCTTCTGGGGCCCACTCCCCTTTACTTGTCAGTAACTACACAACCTTAGCTTTATTTCCCACAAATGCCCCCAACTCCTCACTAACTAGCACCTCAGAGTGGGCTAGTTATAAGTATGCTGTTACCAGCCAAGATGGCACCCTGGAAAGAGAGAGGGAGAGAGACAACAATAGGCAAAGAAAGAAAAGAACCAAGACGGAGAAAAAAATTCATATAAGGTTAAGTATAGTATCAGTTTTTTGGGAGGGCATGGTTGAATTTAAAAAAAAATTGAGTTAGCAATTACCAGTGCTGGGTATGGTGACAAAACATTAACCTTTAACCAGTTTCAGTTTAATACCCCAAGTTATTAGTAACAAAAAAAATTGGCAAAATTACCCCAAAGGTACTGTATTTAGGAAGAGCAGACATTAAACTCCTTAGCTGAATGCACAATAAAGTGTTAGCCACAGTGACATACAGTACTCTAGCATGAATATATGAAATGGTTCTCTACAGTACCATAATCTTAAAATTCCGTTAAAGTATATCATTATGGGCTATCTAGAAAAAAGTGGTGCACCAGATTATTTCCTTAACCCACATAACTGATGCCCGTATACAAATAGTAAATGTACCCCTGTAAGTAAGGTTCCCAACCTGCTAAAAAAAAACACTCAAATTACACAAAGAAAACAAAGCTTCAAAGTTACAATGCATACCCCCAACCAGGGTTAGGCTCAGGATTTTAAATTAGATGGGGTGGCCTAGGCTAGGGTTCTGCTCTGCCTTTCAAATTTATCAATGCCAAATACCTAAGGCTGACTTCCAGCTCTCAGAGGCTTCAATTAAGTACAGCATTCAAAGCAACTTCTGCCAGCCTACCACCCACATAGGTATACCTTGACAGACATTCTACAATGAATCGTGGAACACTTCAAAGTTGCCTGGGCACTTTCAGCATGGTAGCTGATTCTCATACAATATTTGATCTGCAACACTAGCAAATCTCAGGCTCTTGCATTGCTCATCTGGCTTTCCTATTTCAGTACTGGTCCCTGCTAACTAACCCCATTCTAGTCACCTACATAAAAGGAAGGATGCAAATAAGGCTTGTGCCAACCTGTGCCATACAAAATTTATGTAGTTACTGTATGCTTTTCACTTAATTCTTAATACAGTAATTCTGCCACAGTAGTTCTTTAGTTTAAAAATGCAACTAATCCTACCATAAAACTGTGGTTGTCTCAGACTTGCTTTCGCAAGGACAAATTTTTTTGGAATATAGGCCACATCATTCCTACAGTAACAATGTTTGCAAGCCCCTTGTTTTTTAACCAAAACCCCTCGGCTACTTTCAAGTTCATCTTCCACCGACTGAGATTGTAATAAAAAACATTTGGTGATGCTTCTCAATTTGGGGTGATGATAACACTTCAAATTACACACAAAGATTGCGCTAAGACATTATAACACATAATACTCTCATTATAGCATTTTAAAATTACTTCAAAGTTCAGTTACAGAGGTGTCTTGCTGTATTGTTAGTAATTGTAGAATAACCACTACCCAAGTCTCTTACAGAGCCACATCCCATTAAATTCAAAAGGACAAATTTTGGAGTCTCAATTAGCTGGTTCCAAAACAAAAGAAAACTATTTAATGATATGCAACATGTCACATATGTCTGCGTTTTAGCTACGGCACTACAGTCCAAATTGCTATTAACAGCAGTTTTCATAATTAAGTATTTGACAGATCTCACAAACGCGTCAGGATGTCCATTAGACTGTGGATAACGTGGACTAGATACAGCATGGATAACTCCTCATCATTTGAGAGATCAAATCTGTGACTTGAAAACTGGGATCCTCTATCCGATTATAGTCTCCAAATGCTCCAGTTTTTGGCCAGTCTGAGAAACGATCATAGTAACTTAAGAAATCCTTGCCTGCATGTAAAAGTGAATCCAGATCAAAGGGTCATGAAGCCTCAAAGGGTCATGAAGCCTGGCGATTACAGCTGCCTGAAAAAGTAATTGGCAATAATTTCCTGGGTCAGCTGCATATTTTAGCTCATTTTGATTAGAGGTATTAAATTTACTGAGAGCTGGGATCCTAGGAAAAAATTTATGTTAAGCGCATGTTTAGTAATAAAGCATACAAAATTCAAATTATTGCTTGGCAACATTTGCATGATTCTGCCTGAGACTGTCACAGCAAAAAATTTATTATCAAGCCGATTCTTTAAAATATTTCTGTTACCTGGTTTCATACAAGCAGCAAAATACAAGCATTTGATATCTAGGAGAACGTTATTTTTCTCATTTTGTGGCCTTGATCATTTATGCAGATCAGGATACAAGCAAAATAACAAAAATGATATCCCGCATCCTTGTCATGGCCTAGACTCCAACTACTTTCACTGCCCCTTGCAATAGTTTCATTACTTTTCCATAAATAATGTTAATCTTAGTCTAATTCTCTTGACATGACACCTGTTCCTGTTTTTCACTGCTCCTAAGTTAACAAATAATGTTAAGTTCGATCTGGGCTCTTTTCTGTCTCACTAGTTCTACAAAGAGATCTTATCTTTGGTAACTATTTTCCTATATAGCAAAACATTTCCGATGCAGTAAACGTAGGCATAGGTTTGTGACATGATCATTCCACTTACATGCAATGTGACACTGTCTGAAATCAGCACTTCAATAAAAATCAGGAAAAATTCTCTTGAGTATCTCCAGTATCATCAGTTCTGTTGGCGAGGCTGTTACAAAGTATAGTCATTCAACTTATATTTTATGCAGCTTACCACAGTGGTATGAATTGTGTCACTATCTGAACTCAGCATTGCAATAAAAGTATTCTGGAAAATTTCACTCAGATTCCTCTAGTTTTGTCATCTCTGTAGATGAGGGTGTTACAAAGTATAGTTTTTGGAGGTTTGATTTATAATAGCAAGTTGGTTTTGTTTGCCATCCTGGAGATCATAGCTTACTATTACTCTTAACTTCTCATTTTCTTCCCATATCTCAAAGCAAGCTTAAACTGGTCTGCCATACAAACAATACAATGTAATCTTACTTTTAGCAAAATTTCTTCTTGAGAGGGTGATGACCAGTTTTCAACCAAGTTATTCCACGCTGGTACTCTATGAGCATTACCATGTTATTGTTAAGTATGTCTTTGCATGAATTAAAAATTACAGAAAACCATTCATTTTGTTGGAGTTGTAATGAATTATTGACTGCAGGTTAGTTTCAGTTACCATATTGAAGGCCATACCTCCCTGGTGGGTCTTAAAATCCATGAGAATGACTTGGCAATAGGCAGAGAAAGGGTACTGAATCTTGCCTGCAATGAACTGTAATCATAAGCTGTTCCAAAATCGTAAAGAAGGTTGCTACCTACTATGGCCTCATATGCGTGGTGTGATGTAATACAGTTTTATTTGTGTTGCCCAGCTTCGAATATGCAAGAGGAAACGAGAATGAATGGTGCACTGCCGCTCTGAAGGGGACAGTTTCAGCAGAAGCATATTAGATCATCAAAGAAATGTTTCGAGGGATGAGCATTCAAGACGGGTTGGGCAATTATCAAAAGCTGTAGATTCAAAAATAATGATTTATAACTCACTTAAAATTGCAGTACTGATAAAATTTTGGGTAACATTCCAAGACATAGGTTATTAATTGCGTTATCAACACCTGCATTTTACTTAAGCAATTACTTTCACATTTTGCTATCTAGAGATTTAGACCTCAAGAATGATAGGCCAAGTTTTTGGTGTCTTGCCACTGTGTGACCCATTACTGTTAAAGATGATGCTGATACTGCTCTGAGATCTTCACGCACTGATCCTATGGTTGTGAGGCCATAAGTTGTGCCTTGCAACACAACACTGTTAATTAAGTTTTTATAAAACATGTTTATGAGATGTACATTCCACCTGAGGCCATAAATGTTCTATGATGATGCATCCAATAGTTATATGTTTGCATTAATATAAAGGGATGAATATGGGGCTCATAATGATTAACATCTTATTGCATCACTATCTCCCAGCACAGCTACTAAAAACTGTGTGGCAGAAGTTTTGTACTGAGGAGAAATTACAGATTATGAATTTATTATAGCTATAGATGCAGCTGGAATTAATGCTAACTCCCATCCCACACAGAAACTAAATTCGACTCTAAGATTTTTGGTAGGGTGGTAACAACCTATGGGTTGCAGAATGGAAAATTTATAGTTATAGTTATATATATATATATATATATATATATATATATATATATATATATATATATATATATATATATATATATATATATATATATGGAAATGGATGTAAGTGGTGCAAGTTGCAGCATAACTCTGAAACATAAGGAGCAATTTCAACCAAACTCGATATACATATGACTTATTATCTGGAAAAGAATACTGTGGGGGTATGACATCACTAGCACTAAAGGGGGTAGGGGTGGGAAGGGATGACGTAAAAATAACTGAAAGCGACAGATATTAGTGTCTAATCCATAGTTTTCAAGGTTGCTGAGGTGAATAGTGACACTCCTGATGCCCTCTAAGTCCAATTTCAGCCCCAATAGGAATGTTGGGGCGAGAAGAGGTGAAAAATAAACTGTCAAAGATGACCGAGATTAGTGTTGAATCCTTAGTTTTCAGGGTCTCTGAGATGAATAGTGACATTCCCAATGTCATTTGTTTTATACAGAACTCTGTATAACATGAAAATTTTGGGAAACGAATGTAAAAAATAGTTAAGTATACCTTAGTTTTACCAGACCACTGAGCTGATTAACAGCTCTCCTAGGGCTGTCCCGAAGGATTAGACTTATTTTACGTGGCTAAGAACCAATTGGTTACTTAGCAACGAGACCTACAGCTTATTGTGGAATCCGAACCACATTATAGCGAGAAATGAATTTCTTTCACCAGAAATAAATTCCTCTAACTCTTCATCAGCCGGCCAGGGAATTGAACTCCAGCCAATCGAGTGACAGTCTGCAGCTCTACCGACTCACCCAACGAAGAATGGAAACGAATGTAACTCTGTGTCGGTAGAGCCTTCTAGAAATTTGTAAAAATAAAAAGAAGTCTGTATTTAAGGGAAGCTAACTCGGTAAGTCTTCCAATTTATCATCTTTCAAAGACTGTGATAGTTTCAAAACATAGATAAATATTCTTTGATATTACACTATAGATAGATATGATTCCTTTTCCTGTGTAATAGAAGTTTGGTATACATAAATATCCAGGTGTGTTCCACGTTTTGGGTGTGTTCTATGCTTTCTGTGTCTTCTATGGTCTGGGTGTGTTCTACGCTTTGTATGTCAGCTAGTATATATATAAAAGTGAATGTTGTATGTTTGTATATTTGTAAAGTTGTGCGCTATAGAAATCTGAACAGCTTGATCGATCTGGAAAAAATTTGGCACATAGGCATCATTTGACCCAACTTAGATAATAGGGTAGGTTTCAAACCTCTACTCCTGTGACAGACACACAAACACAAACATCACAATGAAATTTTCGTTTTTAGTATTTCCATCAGGTGTTCCTTCAGGTGGTTTATGTCATTTTTCACCTGACCACTCCAGGTTTTCTTCCAGGCGTTGTCAGATGTATGATTAACCTACAACAGTAAATCCTTGATAACGTCAGTTTTTCACCAGAATTTATGTGAATTTTGATGATAATTTATGATAATGATCAATATAATTGTTAATTACCTTGATAAAATCAACATTGAAAGCCTATATCAATAATTTTTATAAGCAAAGATCTGCTTTCTGTAATAACCAAAGCCAAGAATGCCTTCCCTGTCTGCACATGCATAGTAGCTGCTGGCTAAGCCCAGCCTGCAAGATTTACAGTGTTTCCTTTTTTTTTTAGAGTTCAAATGGGAATTTCCTCATTAACTGTAGCACAGTAATACCTGGATAAAAGGGACAGTCACCAAAGTAATACCTGGATAAAAGGGACAGTCACCACAGTAATACCTGGATAAAAGGGACAGACAGCACAGTCATACCTCTTTAAAGGTGACAGACAGCACAGTAATACCTGGATGAAAGGACAGTCACCAAAATAATACCTGGATAAGAGAGACAGACAGAACAGTAATAACTGGGTAAAGGTGACAGACAAGAACAGTCATATCTGTATAAAAGGGACAGTCACCACAGTAACACCTGGATAAATGGAACAGTCACCACAGTAATGCTTGGATAAAAGGGACAGTCACAACAGTAATACCTGGATAAAAGGGACAGGCACAACAGTAATACTTGGATACAAGGGACAGTCACCACAGTAATACCTGGATAAAAGGGACAGACTTCACAGTGATACCTAGATAAAAGGGACACTCACCACAGTAATACCTGGCAGTTCACCCACAACTGTTCAAAGGATGAAAGTCCACATGAAAAAAAATAGTACTGTCAGTCGGACCATCAACACAAACACCTTCCCCTCTCCCTTCTCCCTACCCTCCCCCTTCCCCTCTCCCTTCTCCCTTCCCTCTTCCCTCCCCCTACCCGTAGACTGTTATTCAGAGTTTTCCTAGGCAGCACCAGGTTGGTCAGTATGTGTGTGTGTGTATATGTATATATATATATATATATATATATATATATATATATATATATATATATAATATATATAATATATATAATATATATAATATATATAATATATATAATATATATAATATATATAATATATATAATATATATAATAATATATATAATATATATAATATATATATATATATATATATATAATATATATAATATATATAATATATATATATATATATATATATATATATATATATATATATATATATATATATATATATATATATATGTATATATATATATATATGTATATATATATATATATATATATATATATATATATATATAATATATATATAATATATATATTATATATATATATATATATATATATATATACAATATATATATATATATTATATAATATATATATATATAATATATATAATATATATATATAATTATATATATAATATATATATATAATATATATAATATATATATATATAATATATATATAATATATATATAATATATATATATAATATATATATATATATATATATATATATATATATATGTGTATGTGTGTGTGTGTGTGTGATATATACAAACATGGATTGCATAATAATATGACCGGAGTATTAAGAATGTAAACAATAGTCAGTATGTTAATGACTAAGTAGAGCATCTAACAACTATGAAACTAACTCATTATACAATATTTGATTTTGCATCTTGAACAATACACTAAACATTACATTTTAGCTATCGTCTCTCGAGCATGAAACCTTTCAAGTTTACGAACAAGATTTTAGTTATTCACACAAGGTGTCCATGAAGTCATGGTGCAATTTAAAATACTTTTAGCTTCGTAACTATACATGCTAGAATTAATTTGTATTAAAGGATAAGAAAGCTTAATGTGTCTAGTTTTTCTGAAGTTTTATTTATTATTTGCTTTATCAAATATTTTTTCACAATTTCTGAAACTTTTTTTTCAGAACTGCTGTTGACCCATGGCTTCTCTGGTGGTTAAGCTAAAATTTTCTGTCGCTGTCCAAAGAAGGTTTACAATCCAGTTCAGTAAAGAAGCACCACACAAGAATTGCATAGCCATTCAGAAATGCATTATCAGTATCAATTCTTTCATTAAACTGAAAGAATTAAGTCATTTATGATAATCCTCTTCTAATTACATTTGATGCATCTGGATTCTGTGCGCTTTCATTCTGAATTTTTTTCCACAGAATCTAATGTACAGTAGATTTGAAAGCCTCATCTCCAAAGATGCTCGTCTTAGACTCTTTCTTGGAGTTCTTTCAAAGGATTGTTCTACGAATGCTACAGTTCCTTCATCAACACATGGTCTACCAGACCGTGTATTATGATCTCGCTTTTCGAGATCGACAGGTTCTTTAAAATAAACAAGCAATTGGGCTGTAATAACTGACGAGAGGTGACAAACAAAGAGGGAGGAGCAGAACAAAACGAAAAAGTTACCTTAAAATTAATTTATTTACAATAAATTTATATACATAATGTACACTGAGTCAGGTTAAGAAAAAAACAATAAAATGAACATTACTACAAATGAATTCATTCTTAACAGCAAAATACAAGCAATTTAAACTTAAAGTTAATAAATCAATAACACTTGAGCAGCAAAATTACTTAATAGCAGACAGCGTAATACATGAAAAACAAACAAATACAAGAGCAGCAAAATTAATTAATACAGTCAACATAATACATAAACAAATACACAAGCAGCATAATATGAAGTGCATAAGCAGTATAATAAATACGTAAGCAGCATGCTACTAGTTAGCATTACAGCCAGAGTTACATACACATACTCAGGCGAACTTAATAGAGCCGTCGAAACAGCCCTAAGCTGCTAGACAGGAACACTGCAGGACAACTCCGACAGAGCCGACACGGCAACCATCTCGTCCTCAAGCACAGTGCTGACGTCCTCCTCCAGTACTGACGACCACGGCAGAGCCGACACGGCAACCATCTCGCCCTCCAAGAAAACGTACTGACGTCTTTCTCCATCTACGACGATCATGACAGAGCCGACACGGCAACCATCTCGTCCTCAAGAAACTCTCTGCTGCTAGGACCTGACTCGCAAAGTCGTAGGTACGGATACCTGCTGCTGCCCTGGACCATCGGTCGTTCTGCCCTCCAGAACCTGGATCGTTGCTGCTACGAACCTGACTGACGCTGCCAAGCACTCCACGACAGACGTCAACTCACCAGCACGAAAAAAACACAAATAAAGGAGGCAACAACCCACTAAGGGAAACAATCGACAAACGATTGTTCCTAACACCGTGGTTTATCAATAACAGAATCCATTTCCTTTGCAATTCCTGTGTGGTTCTTCTTTACTGAACTGGGCTGAATACCTTCTTTGGACAGCAACAGTACGTTTTAGTTCAGCCAACCAAAGAACGCAGTTTACTTTCTCTTCTAGTAAAGCCATGGCTCAACAGCAGTTCTGAAAAAGAAGTAATTTTTAAGTTTCAGAAATTGTGAAAAATATTTGATAAAACAAATAATAAATAAATCTTCAGAAGAACAGAATAACTAGACACATCAACCTTTCTTATCCATTTTACGGATGAATTCTATCATGTATAGTTACGAGGCTACAAGTATTTTAAATTGCACCATGACTTTATGGACACCCTGTATATTAATATTGAATGAATATTTAACATCATCATACAAGGCCTGAAGTGAACCAAATGAAAAAGCAGTCACCAACAGAAAGTCAGGACAGACAGCCCAACAGTGACAGTGACATTCTTCCACAACTGTAATTTAGACGTAACATTCTAACTTAGTGCCCATAAGTTTTTGACATGGTCAGATCACGTGGAGATAAAGAAGGATAATAATTGTTTAAGTATATAATTCTGAAGCGTTGGGAAGGATTAAAGGAAGTCCTATAAAGTTCTTCGAAGATTGTGTAAAACAGATACTAGAACTGAATGGCCTTAATATCCTGAAAGCGCGAGGATGTGTTGAAGATAACAATGAATGGTACATCTGCGCAAGGTGGTTCTACGGGTGATGATGAGCCCACTAGGTAGCGTGTGAACTGGCCAGTGTCGAAGGTCTTTCTGAACTAGAGGATCCTCCTCAGTTCAGGAGTTGCATGATGAAAGTGCCGGTGACGGTGTTTTGGTTTTGGTCTGGGTCCATAAAAGATGGGATTTAATGTGGACATATTTATTTGTTTATACACACACACAAATATATATTTATATATATACATATATATACACACATATATATATATATATATATATATATATATATATATATATATATATATATATATATATATATATATATATATATATATATATATATATATATATATATATATGAATGTGTGTGTATTAGTTTTATTAATTTAATTCCCCATATGACTTATTCATATTCACAAATAATCAGCACAAAATATTGTTTACTTTCGAATTCATTATACCATGGGAATAATTTACACCAAAGGGAAATTATATATGATTAAAGCATCTGCCCATGCCAGTATTAAAACCTAGGCCTTTAGTTAGATGCAACGATAAACACCCTACTTTGACCACTCTTGCATCCTGGTCGGAACAGATGCATTTATCAGCTGCAATTCTCCATAGGTTAAGTTACTCTGAAGTCATTATAAATTCGATATTAAATTATATTTGTGGCTTAATATTTGTTAATATAAAAATTCTTACGAGTAATATATATATATATATATATATATATATATATATATATATATATATATATATATATATATATATATATATATATATATATGTGTGTGTGTGTGTGTGTGTGTGTGTGTGTGTGTGTGTGTGTGTGTGTTTTATCACCTTGTTTAAATGGATATGCAACAGTGGTCAAATATTGTACTGGTAGGCGGAAAAAAAAGATTTTCTAGCAAAATTTGTGCAGCAAGTAAACACAAACATATAAACCCGAATACCTGCAAGAGGTAGTGAAGGTGAGAGGGACAGAGACAAGCCTCGGCATCTATTTTATGATACTTGTGGGGCGACTTCACCAGGATTAAGTACAGCCTTCGATTCTTCTCACGTGGCATTGGCTTCGACCGATACATGTTACACGAGAAACGGAAATGAAGACTGAGAATTCATTTCTTAGAAATTTCCTGTTCAACTGGTGATGTCTGGCCTTTTCCATCGTGAGGGGATATATTTTTTTTTAATAACGAACCAGGAGAACTTCGTCACAGTGCCTCCAATTTACTATATTAAGATGTATTGCTGGAGACCTCACCACTTGAATTTTGTAAAAAAACTGACTTTCCACACACATAGTAACGAACGTCTTCGCATGTTGGCTTCCGGTTCGGGCAGGTAACAGGGGCGGGGGAGAATAAAGGAAGAGAAGAATAAATTAGTAGAAATGGGAGGGGAGGCTAATAAATCAGTATTAAGATGGGACATGTGAAAGATAACCTCCTCCAATTGTTCTTGAGAAAACTCTGACCAGAAAATGCTGCCTCCCTCCTCCCGCCATCTCCAGTGTCCCACCCTCATGGCCTACCCTCTGTGACCTCTGGTCCTCGGTCTCCACATGATGTAAAAGTTGCTGTTGTTTTTTGTTGTTGTTTGGTTTTTGGTCTGCGCCAGACACTCAGTGGTTATTGCCCACGTTCACTAAAGTGAAAACATTTTTGGTGTCCCTCCTGATCTGCTCTGTTCGTGTACTTAGCTTCTCGAGTAGCCCAACTGTGATCGTTTCCACCTGTGACTGATTTGATAGAGGAGAAGAAGTCGTTCATTCAATCATATTATTTGATTTGTGGGATAACCGTAGCATGTCTCCTTCAAAATTAGAATATAGATTCATTAGGTAGTTAACGTTAAAGTGTAAGAGGTAAAAATGTTAACCTAACTTTGTTTTTTATTCATAAACTTGTCATTTCCTTCCTTGCATTTTTCTGTACTATGCAACAGTGATGACTGGATGTATACCGATTATTCCAATCCACTTTTACCACCATCATTTATGAGTCCCCTTACACCCCCTTCCCCCGTCCCAACCTCTCTCTCTCTCTCTCTCTCTCTCTCTCTCTCTCTCTCTCTCTCTCTACTCGTCCAAGTGTTCCGCGATTATGCAGACGCTCACTTAACCTATCACAAAGAAATTTCGGCGATTACATCAGATACAAATTCAGCTAGCATCCTGAGTTCCTTACTTGAACAATATCTAAGTTTGAATACACAAGTATGGTGTACTCTAGTATGTTTGTGAAAATCGCGAAAGTAAACTACCGACGAAACATCAAAACAAAAAAAAAAACTTGAAGGTAAGGGAGGCAGCAATCCACATTCCTGCAAAACCATCACTTAACGTGACAACTAGGAATACAGTATTTTGTGACATATTACATATCAATGGAAGTGTCATGGGTCCTCTGTTCTCGACAGGTAATCTAGGGATCATTCAACGAATTAAGAAAGTGAGGAGCGGAAGAAATCAAAACAGAAAACAGTGAACCCACAATCGCTTGAAGCAGTACTTCGTTTTCCTGCAAGTTTTTTGGTAGAATATAGATGTGTTTCATCATTCGTAATCAATAATTTCCTTCATGCTAGATACTCGTTCACTCAGCACATTCCTACAGTATGTATATATATATATATATATATATATATATATATATATATATATATATATATATATATATATATATATATATATATATATATATATATATATATATATATATATATATATATATATATATATATATATATATATATATATATATATATATATATATATATATATATATATATATATATATATATATATATATATATATATATATATATATATATATATATATATATATATATATATATATATATATATATATATATATATATATATATATATATATATATATATATATATATATATATATATATGTATATATATATTTATAAGTGTGTGTATGTGTGCGAATGGGGAGTGTAGTGTCCATTAATTATGAACACGGTGAAAATTTGTTTCTGTATGTGAGTTCGAAGTAGATTTACATTCAAAATAATCTGAAAAATGATGTACCAACTTGGTACAATTAAGTTTGAAATTCGAAAGTATATTAAGTGTAGATTATTTTTTTTTAAGTTGATGGTAGCTCGGTTTTCCTTTTTCTCTTAACCTTTAGATAAATTCGAGTATCTGTCCAACAGCGCGATGCTCAAGTTCCTGATTCACCAACAATAATAGCTGTGTGTACTTTCTGCATATGCATATAGTTGGATGCCTATATGCATACGTACATGAAGATGCTGGCTTCCATAATAATATTCACACTAACTGTATGTTTATAAATACTGTACAATGAAAGACGGTGTTTGACAGATCCAGTAAAGAGCACCGCATTTGCATAGTTTTTCAAATAAAACGGCTTCACGAGAGAAAGGTGCCTGTCTAGTGGGCCAATACACAGGGTGCCTTTTCATTATTATGCTGCTGACCTTGTGCTGGTTATCACATCTATTTGATCGAAGGAAGGCTCAAGTGTGGAAATCACTTTCTCATTCACTAGTCTGTCGGTTCTCCTAACATTATTTGTGGTGTTATATCACAAAATAACTTTCCGGAATTTTTTTGATATCATTTCATATATTGCTGTAGCATATTTTGAATATATATAATTATCAATAATAGGGAGTCATAGTCCTAAAGTTCACGCTACATAATCTGCTATAAAATGACGTCACTCAAGAGGCGTCATCCAGTCGTCGTCTTTTTATTAAGACGCTCCTTTTTGTTTATGCTGAATTTATATAACTTGTTCTATTTCTGAAACCCTTGCCAGTTGTTCCTTTTTGCGTTTGTTTATACTTAGTATCAAAAGAATGATAACTTGAGAAGTGCACCAATGCAAGAGAAAAGGAATCTGTGCCTGTTTTTATTCTTTGTAAATACACATAACTGTAACTACGGTGACTACAGTAGTCACGGTTTCCGTTAAACACTCGTCATATAAACGCCTAAATATTAGCATAATGTTATTTTAATGCACATCAGCAATCACTGTCTGCCTTCGACAGTTTTCCGGAAGATTTCCATTTTGTCAGCGGATTCTCTTTAAACCCATCTAAGCATGTTGAAACTAAACTGTTGTTGAGCAAAACAAGTCTCTAAATTACAGTACTTAGCGCTCAGTAACCCGTTTTACCAAATTTCTTTTGAAGTTACTTGAATGTTTAATCAATTGCAGTCTTTCTTATGCTTATGCAGTATAGCCTATGCATATAGTGAAATAATTTAATTCTAATAAATCCTTTGATATTTACAGTGGAAGAGCCAATGAAACTAGCGACCTAGCAAGCCCATGAGCAAAGAAAACGGAAGAAAAAGAAAGAACAGAGCTTCGTTACAAAGGGAGCGAAACACCGACTCACCCTCGCAAGACGAAAGGTTGTGGAGTCGAACAGAAACACATGATACGAGAGAGGAGTGTTCTGAAGTCTGGCAGCAGACAAAAACAGCCGATGAATCATGGAAACCCTTGATTGCAGATTTCTGTTGAATAAATTTTAAGGTCAGCGGATAAATAACCGTGTCAGTACCGCCTGAAAATAGAGATTAACTATCTCTCACCGAACAGAAAGAGGACTAGATATAGGCTTTGAGGTCAGTCATCAATCAAATCATTTGCTTTTGATTCAGTCAATAGCGAGGGGAGATAGAAGATGAAGCATCCCAGATATGAGATCGCTATTCCAAACATGTGGAAAAAAAGAGCTCACGGCATCAAAATATTTCTCCTGCTTCTTGAGGACCGGTTTACCAGTCATACATAAGATCTTTCCAAGATGAGAAAGAAGTAACCTACACACCCAAAATTTTGATAGATATGACTTACACCTGGATAAAACAGTCATTGAACTGTGTGGGAGAGAAAACCAAGAAAAAGATAAAAACTTTCGTTGGCGGTGAATTGAGAGTGACAAAGGCTTCAGGAGCAGAAATGAGACAGTTATTCGAAGACATAAAATAGAAGTCATTTTGTGTAGGTTAATAGGAGATAAAGAACGTTTGATGCGTGGTCAGGATAATCATTAGCCTTTGTTTTATGTTGAATGATTGGTTACATCTCGCTAGCAGCAGAGAAGGCGAGGCAGGGTTTCACTTCCTCCCACACTAGTGTAAGAGGAACAGACATTTTATGTGCTGCGGGTTGAACGAGAAGATACCGAAAGCTTGCGCCAAGAGATAATGCAATTAAATAAAAAGTCTGGTTATTGATGTGAGGTAGAAAAGTAGGCAGACCCAACATAAAGCAAAACTGAGATAATCATAATGTCAACCGTGCATGGAGAAGAGACTATCCATTTCATTTGTAAGAAAGGTGTAGATGGAAGAAAGGGCCAGACGCCGTGTTGAAGTATATGCTAATGTAGTCAGTCATCAAAATAATTTCTTGCTGTCAAAAAATTTAATCTTATTGCATTGCCGCAAAGTTGCGGTTTTACTCCCTCAGAAATCAACAAAGCGTCGATAAGTGACCACGAACGTTATTCATTATAAAATATTTCCACTGGTAAGTAAAACAATGGAAAACATTCGAGTAAATAACTGAAACAGCTGGAGGCGTATTTTACAGATAAAGAATCTGAACTTGTATTTACTTAATGACTCATTTTTGTCATAGCTCCGTTTTAGAGCGAAAGGTTGATCAGCTATACTAAGTATACTTCGCTTGTTCCGTCAATAAGGCGTAGCTTTGTGACGTGAAAATGCAACAGTGAAACGAATATTGAAAAAAGATGCTAGTCATGTAATGCTTTAAGAAAAGGTATCATATCTGTAATGAGTAAAGTGGAATGTTAAATGATATGGCATTAAACATAAGTGAGCAGTGATAAATGAGAACTGAGAAATTAAAAAGATTTCTTTTCAGATAGGTTTTATCATCACTTCTCATTTCGTATTTACACTTTTATTATGCAAACTCTAGGGAGCGCAGATTCCCAGAAAGTCTAGCATACCTCACCACAACCACGTCAGCCTTCAGGATTTTGTTTTATCATGAATTAAGTCATTGTAGGGAATATTGCGTAGTACTCATAGGAAGATGTGCAATTCTTTAAATTTAGAATTCTCTCTCTCTCTCTCTCTCTCTCTCTCTCTCTCTCTCTCTCTCTGTTTTGTTTTGAACAGAAACTTTCCAGAAAACAAAGGGATCGGTACCGGGTAATGCCATAAAACATAAAGTTAAATCAAGAATTAATTTAGTCGGCACACGCACTCCCTATTCTCAAAGGCAAGATCAAAACACACAGCACTGCCAAATAAATTTTAGTAGAAACGTTGCCTGTAGTTACACCAGAAAATAACTTAGAAAGTCCATCCAGTGATGTTAAGCGGACATTAAGATAAATGAGAAGTGTCAAAACTTCCCTATTTTGTCGAACTGGCGTAAGCCATTTTTTCTCCATGCTGAGAAACTAGGATCCAAAGATTTGGATGTTATCTAGAGCTTCTAATTAGCTCATCTTCTGAGGAAATTTGGTTGGAAAATGTGACAACGTAGACAGTTCGTCAAAACAGGGACGAGAATTTCCAGATGTGTTATAGAAGCCTCCAGAGCTGAGGAGCCACCTGATGCTCCAGACGCAACCAGAGACAACAACAACAGCGATTCAGCGCAGGACATTATTGATTCTCTCCATCCTCCGTCACCTCCTCGAAGAAAACGAAACCATTAGAAATGTCTGTAATTACTGTTATTGGATCTTCTTCCTGAAAAGTGCTTTTCCTCATGACGCAAACATTAACCTTATAACTACATGGCTGTCATCATGACACCTATCATCCTAAATGCTTTTAATAATTTAGACTAATAAAATAGTTGAAAATTATTTCCTTCGTTGCTCGCAAGTCATATGATGTCCATTGTGTAATTGCAACAGCTGGACACTCAAAAAATAGCCAAAGCGATTCATAGATAAAACAAATAGATAGTATATTCTAAGATGAAAACAAGTCAGATCTTTTGCTTCTCTTTCAAATGAGCTGATTACTAGTTATCAAAGAATCTTTTTGTTTTATAGCAATAAATAATAATAATAGAAGCAGCGGCAACACTAAAGGAAAATTTTAAAAGTTCTTACCATAGTAAAGTAACTGACCATCTTGTAGGTGTATAAACATATTTGATACAAGTAGAAACATTCAATATGGCTTCCATACCAAACAACATAGTGCAAACAATTAATTTGTAACCACTAACAAATTGTTGTTAAATATATAAAATGCATATATTTTCAATAAACAAATTGACTTATAAAAGAAGATTTAGTTATCAAGAGAGATAATAATAATAATAATAATAATAATAATAATAATAATAATAATAATAATAATAATAATAATAATAATAATAATAATAATAATAATAAACGGCGAACAAAGAATTACCTTTCATATGAATAAGATTCGTCATGGTTAAAGATTTTATGGTTTTATATATTACTTTTTACGGGCTGCTCTGAGAGTAAGAGCCCGTGCCGGCAAGTTGGCTAAATCTAAGTAGTATATACAACTGCTACTGTTGATAAAGCTAAAATTGTCTAAGAGCAGAGCCACTGTTTTGAGTTTGATATATATATATATATATATATATATATATATATATATATATATATATATATATATATATATATATAAATATTAAACGAAAATACAAAAGACAGAAATTTCATGAGTAACGAAATCTTCAGATCAGCGCATATCCTCTTTCGAAATTCTACGCTATTTAGATCCAAAAAATTTAACCGTTAACCATGTCCTAGAAATAGAATGGGAACTATATCTTGAAATCATTACGATTTAGCTTTGAAATACAATTGTCAAAACAGAAAACCTCAGTGTTGGTTATGATAATGAACGAAACCGTTCCCATCAACACTTGCCATCGCACCTATAGAAACATAATGGTGATGCTTCCGATAGCTGACAACTTTTAATGTATTCCCAAGGATTAATTAGAAATGCAGCTGGGTAATTTCATTGCAAAAACATTGCTTGGTGGTGCTTCACGCACAAATCGCAGTGAATGCAGGATCTAGACAGACTTTCCATTCAGCATCCGAGTTCGGAGGACAAAATCCGCCGAGTATCGTCGTCCTGTATAATCGGGCAAAGCATTTCAAACCCGCAAGTGAAGAACTGAATCACGCCATAAATAGAAAAAGCAGTGCGATCATAAGTTAGAATTCTTTACTCTTTTCTGAAAAAGCTTGAGCGTGCGCATGCGCGGAACAACTGAATAGTAAGAACTAACGCGTTGGTTATGGCGTGCCTGAGGGCGCGCGTGCTTGCACTGCGCGTGTATTTAGGGGGATGTGCACCCAAAAGTTTTAATGCGGTGTCCTTAGCGCACCTATTGTCACCCGATATGATAAAATAAAATGCGGCCAAAGCGACCGTTTGCCGGAATTCCAAATGAATTTCTATGACCACCGACGCACAATAGAGTGTTCATAATCTATCAAAGCATTATTTTGTAATAACTGAAATTTGCGGCGGTAATTGGCCGCAGCTTTTTAAATGTCATGTAACTCGAACAAATAGCGGAACATCATCATTTGATATCTATATCATTTAAATTCCACCTGATAATAAAATCATACATGCAGCTTCCCATTGAGGATTCAATTTCATATGCAAATAAATCGCTTTTTATCTCCAAAATCAACAATTAAAGTCATGTATAGAGCATAATAAATCCCTAAACCTAAAATCGGCTTTATTTCGATGATTTCCCAACACGGTATTCAATAAAACGTTTTGTACAGATTTTTATCTATATAATTCTGACGTTTTTTATAACTTCGTGTTTTGACGAGTGGAATATTTGACATTATAAAAGCTGTATCCAAACCGCCACGGCGCAGAGCGGCTGCTTCAAAGGGAACACTCATGCTGAAGTAAACTCTAAATCAAAATTACTAACGTGAGCACAAAAAGATCTTTGACTGGCAACCACAATGCATATTAGACAGCCTAGTGTATCCATTGAAAAAGTTACAATCCTCCGCATCGAACAGCACCACCCGTGCATAAGGACCGAGGGTAGGATCGAACTCTATTGGAAGGAAAGGTATTCCGAATTCAATCTCTCCTGCCTATAATGTAATCATTAAAAATATTTATACAGGTTCTTGCAGTTATAGATTGCCAATAGATCCCCTTTATCGGTCAGTATAGCCGGCGTGGACTGTGGGACCAATGGAGAGAATCGGTTCCAATCGCCTGATACAGGATCCAATCCCAACAAAAGCCGTAATGAAAACAAAAGACTGAACCCATCGCACAGATAAACTTTCCAGTTAGATAGATTTTGCTGCAATTGGCTTTTACATTTTGCGGTGTTTCCATTATATCAAATATGATTGTCAGTGTACGACTGAATTCTCGGTTATGGGGGAGTGGACAATGCCACAATGCTCGCTGTCCAAACATTTCTCTAGTGAATTTATTCTTAGAAAAGCTTTTGCAATGGTATGTTTTCTCTCTCTTTCACTTAATCTTTATATCCCCTCTGTTTTTGGAACTCTTTCGCTCCCCTTTTCTCTTATACTTTCTGTCATTGTCGGTCTATCGATCTGTCTATCGGCCTTTGTGCATTGCGTGTGTATATTTCTGTCTGTCTATCACTCGAGTTTTCATCCAGTATTTTTGTCTTTTTATCAGGTCATTCTTTTTTTATAGGTGTGCGGCTATCTGTCTATCTGTTTATCTGTCTATCTGTCAATTTAAGCCAGGTATAGGCTTCGATAATATTCATTCGAGCCATCAAAAAATTGGGTCTCGGCGTTTGCAGTGAGTTTCTTTTTGTTAAATGGAAATGAAAAATGGAGTGCACCACGGAGGAATATTATCTGATCTGCGTTCTTAAAACATTTTTAAATGGCGGTTTCCCTTTGGGCACTCTAAGTTTGAATGCCATTGCTTATGCTGATGATATTGTGTGGCTGGTAAAAATTCATAGATACACCTTATGAAGAACCCTGTAATAGCGACTAAAGTATAACCTCATAAACACTGAATGCATTATTTTTAATTTCAATAATACTAAAAGAAACAAAAATATCCGCCCACTCAAGATTGCTGGTTACAGAGCTGAATCTGTAAAATTATTTAAGTATTTAGGACACATGATGGCTTGTAATCTGAATAATAATGATGACATAACCTGCACAAGAAGTAAGTTTTATGCTGAATTTAACATTTATTTTGTAAACAAATATGTTAGACGTGTTTTAGTCACACAATTTTGCCTACAGATGCAAGGTTGGAAATTGAGGATTGGTGGTTCATTCTCCAGTCATTATTCAGAAGTTTAAGTCTGAGCTAACATACCTCCAAAACTTTAAACCTTTCGTATCATAAAAGTAATCACTATGCTTGTCAAGAGTCCCAGATTTTAACACTCCAAATTTTTATAAATAAGTCTAAGGTATTGCCCGCATATGAAATTTTAAAAACATTTATAACAATGCAGATTTCATAATTTTCAAGGTGCTTTCGTCGTGAGATCTTTATGAGAAATAATAGAGACCAACTTATTTTGCTTGTATTTACGTGTCATGCTGTTTTATCATTTATATTGTCTGTTAATGCTTTATTCTGACATTTCATCGTAATTGTTGTAACAGTTTACTTACCTTTGGTGAATAAATATATTAGAAATGTGTATGAAATTTTAAGGAAGTTTTGGGTGACGTATCGTTGGTTTTCATGTAGGCTAATAAGAAAATATAATTCTGTTACTGTAACTTATCATGTGTGTGTTTTTTTATTAAATAAATACATATTTCAATTTTAGTGTATTTCCCATCGCAGCAGTTTTTACCCATGTATCTTTGAAACAAAATAAAGAAGAACTGAAGTGAACCATTTCTTACCTTTAAAGAAACTTATTTTCTACGCAGTTTTCTACATTTGTCCCCTCATTGCCCCAGTTCCTTTTTAATTACAGAAATGCTGGTGACAAAGAAGAATTTACCTCCTTATATCATATCTGACAGAAGAAAAAAAATATATTCCATTCCCTTGAAGATTTCATGCTGAGCAAAAATAGTTCATTGATTTTTTTTATTTAATAAGAATTTAAGAATTTTTCTCAAATAAATTTAATTAGTAAAATTACGGCAATGTTCATCTCTGCTGATAAAGTAGAAGCAACGCCTAAAATGTATCTCGCTGTTCTATAGATATTCAAAATCAATAAACTTAGATTTTCAGGTAACCTGATATTCATATATTATATCCACAAATTAATGTGATGTATATATCTATAATATAAAAGTGAATGTTCATACATTTGTTTGTCCACTTTAGAAATCCGAACCGCATGGCAGATCCAGACAAAATTTTGCGCACGGCCTCTATGTCACCCCAGAAAGGTTTATAACTCAAAATCAAACCCCTAGCCCGTGACAG
>NC_089750.1:36682552-36692552 GCF_040412425.1 Macrobrachium rosenbergii | reverse complement strand
GCAGATGATAGCAGAGGAGCTCAGCCTGAACAAGGAGTCAGTGAGGACCATCTTGGTGCAGGAGCTAGGAGTGTGGAAGGTGTGCACCAAGATGGTCCCTAAGCTTTTTTTGGAGGACCAGAAGGAGAACCAGGTTAATGTTTTTCAATACTTGCTGGAGTTAGTTGGGGATGATCCGGAGTTCCTTGGCTGAGTCATCACAGGAGACGAGACCTGGGTCTTCCAGTACGACCCAGAAACCAAGAGACAGAGCCTGCAGTGGAAGACTGTGCTTAAAGGAATCCATTTTGCCTCTGTAGAAGAGATTAAGGCTCTATGACAAGGAAGCTAAGGGGCCTCAGAGAAAAGGACTTTGCCAAATGCTTCCATGGGTGTCAGATGCAAATGCAGAAGTGCATTAACTCGTGGGGGAGGGGATTACTTTGAAGGAGACAACACGTAATTTCTCAGTATATTTTGTAGTAAAACTACTTTGAGATAGGTCTCGTTTCTTTATTGTCACACTTTGTACATGCACAATTACACACACACACACACACATACATATATATATAAATATATATATATATATATATATATATATATATATATATATATATATATATATATATATATATATATATATGTGTGTGTGTGTGTGTGTGTGTGTATATATATATATATATATATATATATATATATATATATATATATATATATATATATATATATATATATATATATATATATATATATAAATATATAAATATATATATATTTAGACAGATTGGGTCCGTTGGAGGGATGAAAGGGAGTTTTTATTGAGTTACTGCCTTAAGGGCCAACAGAGAATACCAACCTGTAACAAAATGAAGGGGAAAAGGACAACTTACCTTGATATTACCATTAGTTAAGTAGGATTGGAAGGTCGCCATGGGAAATGATTAGCAAATTACGTTAAACTGAGTTAATTTACAGAAAAAACAACCAAGGAGGTAATCTGAAAGGGTGATGATACAGCAAGTAAACTCAAATAATGAAAAAATGCAAATTGGCAATGCATAATAAATCTCTGCATATGACGAGTTAAATTCGTCTCGAATGATCAGGCTCTCTTGTGTGCAACAAAACGGGGGAACAGGTCATTGCTTCCCAGACTGTGTACCAGGGAAGTCTTGCATTTATTGAAATGGCAGTACTTTCAAGATGATTTGAGTTCATAATACTGGTTCCATTGAGCAGATAGCAGTGAGGACCCTGGAAGAGAATCCAGGATTAGCATTTACACAAAGGAATTTCTCTCGCACTAAGCTAAACAATGCACCATGGAGGAGTTGATTAATTAAATTTAATTAGCCAGTGGTAACAATATGGAGGGAGTAATCTACTGCTGATCACTGAATTGAGCTAGAGTTAGTTCAGGACAAATCATGGGGGCGAGTTGTGGGCTGCTTTTGGTAGATTTGGCTTAACAAAAAGGGCTTTGTTAGGAGAATGAAAAGTGAAAATTCAGAAAAAATAAAAAGGGAGAACTTCACTGAGAGGAAAAGACTGGCTCGAGGACTAATTGCTTCTGACGCACCTTTTTAGGCCTGTGGATGTTCACGCTTAACATATTAGGACAGGTCGTCCAACGCCCTTAGTCCCTCCAGAAGAAAAAGGAGTGGAGAGCAGTGCCACCTCTCATGTCACCATCGGGGTACCAAGTCGTCTGTGGTTTGTGAGGCGAGATGCGTATCTGGCGGTGTTGGCGTCGGTCAGTCATCCTGCAATTTAGCCATATAGCCAGCAAAAGTGTGGAGAAAAATAGGTCTTATGGTTAAGTACTTAAAGGTTAGGTTTCTAGTCCACCTCACAGCCTGGATTCGCCTATATCACTAATGGAGGGGCATCAGCTACTGGACACATGATAAGGGGGGGGAGTTGTAAAAGGGGTGCTACTGTCCTACCTGAACTCAAAATAGGCTGCTCCCTTCTTTCTGGCCAGTAAATCAAGCCTACCAATTAACTGAGAAGTGCTTTTGTTCAGAAATTTAAATTGTTTCCTGGCTGGCTAAGAGGGAGCAATGAAAATACGTGAAAGGTCCTCCCTTTGAAAAGGCATTCACACCCTTTCAGGTTTGAAGGTCTTGACTAAGTAAGCTACAGGTAGTCGTCGACTTACGACGGCATTAGGTCCTGACAGAGCGGTCATAAGTCGATCTCGTCGTAAGTCGACCAACCACTTATGTACATGTATTCTGTACCTACCGTATATTATCCATCATATATTATATCCTAAGTATGTACTGTATACTGTACTGTCTTTTTTTTAGCATATTGAATAAATTTAATCATGTTTGAGCTGTCTTTTTATCCTTTTTACCATATTCAAACACACATACGTGTACACGTACATATTTTTTTGTTTACATTTTCATAGACAACTGACTAGCCTACATATATATTTTATATTATCCCAAAAATGTGCATGTATAGTACCTATTATTACGTTTAGCATATGAAATCTTATCATGCTTGAACTCCTTGATTAATACTTGCTTTTATTACTGTATTTAACATTTTTATTGTGGGAATTCAAACCATCTGTCTGGTCTGTTTACATTTTCTTATCCGCCATTTGCATTGCGACCGTAACGACACAAACACACTGAACGCTGCCGAAAGCTGAGCATCTCTCGGATATGAGCACGCTGCCAGTAGCGGGAAAAAGTATCGTACACGCGCTCAACGTATTTTAGCAAAATATAAAATTAAATATTATTATAAATTATTATATTGTCGTAGCCGTCGTAAAGTCGGTCGGTCGTAAGTCGCATAGGTCGTAAGTTGACGACTACCTGTATTTGTCCCAACTAGACAGCTAGCGTCCCTACATGAATTGTGCTTGCACTGCAATAGCTAAATGGACCTACCTAACTGCAAAGATGGGTACTTGTTTTGCTAACTTACTACAGCAGAGCCTAGCCTACACAACAGTATATACAATTTATACTGGTTGTCTCTGATGATAGGGAAACTCTACTCCTAGGCAATGAGCACATGGTAAATCTCTGACATAGCCTACTATCCTATGGCTCTGGCACTAACTAATGACAGCTCTTCATTGGAGGGGTGGGTAGAGCTCTTAGCTAGCACGCTGTTGGCCCAGCATTCGATTCTCTGATCGGCCAGTGAAGAATTAGAGGAATTTATTTCTGGTGATGGAAATTCATTTCTCGTCATAATGTGGTTCGGATTCCACAATAAGCTGTAGGTCCTGTTGCTAGGTAACCAGTTGGTTTTTAGCCACGCAAAGTAAATCTAATCCTTCGGGCCAGCCCTAGGAGAGCTGTTAATCAGCTCAGTGGTCTGGTTAAACTAAGATATACTTAACTGACTAATGACACAGACCTAACTAAATGCAATTAATTACAGATTACGCAATGCTTTATGAATAATACACGCAATAACTGTGAACATGAGTAGCCTGAAGGGTTTATTATGGGAAGTGACCCGGGGGTGTACCAGCATGAGTACTGGATAGTTTTTGATGATGCTAGTCACAGGGTTAGTATACAAAATGACTAGGGTGTTAGTTGTTAGTCTACTACTGTAAACAGGGTTATTCAGGCTTATTGCCTGGAGAGCACATCTGCTATTTTGTTGTCAGTGCTCTTGATGTTACGGATTGTCCAACTGTGGTCCTGCAGATTCAGGCACCACGCATGAGAAGTCTATTCTGGTTCCTGAACGTGGTCAGGTAACTAGCAGATTGTGGTTGGTGAGGATGGTCAAGGGGAACTTGTGGTCACAGTGGTAAGCCTCGAAATGCTTCTTGGTTAGGACCAACCCAAGGAGCTCCTTCTCAATAGTACTATACCTCGTCTGCTCCAGGTTCAGTTTTTTGAGTAGTATGCGATAGGATGACTCATTTGGTCCTTCTCTTGGAACAACACGGTGCCTACCCCTATGTCACTGGCATCAACGGCCAAATAGAAGGGGCGGTCATAGTCCGGGGTTTGCAGCACCAGCTTGTTGATAAGGATCTCCTTGAGGCGGTCATAGGCTTCCTTGCATTGGGGGTTGCAGCAGAATTCCTTGTTCCCCTTGAACAAATTGGTTATGGGGGCAGCCGCCTCCAAGAGGTTCAAGGAAGTACTGGGCCATCCCCAAGAACTGTTGGGCATCCTTCTTTGTGGTAGGGTAGGACATTTCTCTGATGGCCTGGATGTTAGCATCCTTAGGCATTAATTTGCTGCTGCCTACAATGTGGCCCAGATAGGTGATTTCAGCCACACTGAATTGGCATTTCTTCAGATTGACCACCAGGTTCACCCTACGTAGTGCATCAAAAACTTGGGTTAGGATGCGTAGGTGCTCTTCCCAGGAGTTGGCGAAGATCACTATGTCATCGAGGTACACCACACAATTGGGAATGCCTGCCAACACTTCATTCATGAGGAGCTGAAAACAGCTCGGAGCATTCTTCAGGCTAAAAGGCATAACCCTATACTGGTAGTGTCCGGGAAGGGTCGAAAATGCGGTTAGGGGTCAGGATTCAGCTGACAGAGGTACTTGACAGTACCCCTTTTCCAGGTCAATTTTGCTCAGGAACGGGGCTTGGCCCAGGCTGTCCAGGCAGATTTCAATACATGGCAGAGGATAGGGTTCCGGCTTGGTAACGGCATTCAACTTCCGGAAGTTAATGCACAGCTGATCTCCCCCACCCTCCTTGGGGACCAACACCACTGGGGAGGCCCAGGGACTATGGGACCGTTCGATCAAGCCCAGATCCAGTTGGAGTTGAACCTGGGCCTGTATCCTCTCAGCCCGCTGGGGGTTTATCTTATAATATCCCTGAGCGATAGGTCGTGTGGATTCTTCCAGGTGAATGGTATGTTCTGCCATGGATGTGCATCCCAGCTCGTCCCTTGTCACCTGTGGATACTGGTGGAGGAGCTCACGGATGTCTTGTGTCCGGGCCTCATCGAGTCCAGGGGTTATGTAGTGGAGGTGGGCCAGGATTTCCGAATTCCTTTCCAGCAAGGGACCTGGGTTACTGAACCAACCATGGCTCCGGAGGAGGGAGTTTCTTGCGTAGCCACCTCAGGGATGACACTCCCAAAAGGGCTTCAGCAGGTTAATATGGAGCCATTTCTCTCACCTCTTACCACAGTCCACGAGGTAATTTAGCTGGCCCCACCGAGCCAGAATCTTGTGGGGGCCCGTGAACTGGGTCTCGAGGAGGCAACAGGCCCCTCGGCAGAGCACGAGGACTTGTCCCAAAATCTCAAAACTATGGTTGCTAGCTGTCTTGTCGACCCACAGTTTAACCCTCTCCTGGGTCATGGCTTCTTGAGCTTGGGCTACGACCCACGCTGCCCTCAGGTTTCGCTGGAGGGTGGGGAGATTGTCGGCCCATGCCGCCTTCTCACGGATGCACCCAGGGCTCATACAGACCATCCAGGGGAGCCGGTGTGGAATGAGCGAACAAGAACTCAAATGGGCTGTACCCAAGAGTTTCAGAGGGGGCCTGCCTGATGGAGAAGAGGGCATAGGGCAGATTTTCCTCCCACCCGGCTCCGTTCTCTTCGGCTAAAATCGAGAGCTGCACACCCAGGGTTTGGTGGAACCGCTCAATGATTCCCTGGCTCTCTGGATGGAAGGGGGTCGAGTGGAGGTGGGTGATGCCGTGAATGGCTAGGCTATCCTGGAACTCCTCCGACATGAAGTGTCTGCCTTCGTCGCTTTGGACGGTAGCAGGGAAACCAAACTGTCAGAAAAAGTGAACGAGGGCTTTGATGACATTCTTTGAGCTGGTGCTTCTCACTGGTATTGCCTCCGGATAGCGGGTGAACCTGTCAATAATAGTCAGTACATGGGAGTCCCCGTAGCTCTGCTTCTTACATCCGTCAGGTGTGTAGTAGTCTATGACCACATCCTGAAAGGGGGCACCGACAGAGGGGGTATTTTGAGCGGTGCCCATGGGACTAGTTCATTCAGCTTCCCCGCGAGCTGGCAGTGGGGGCAAGAGGCAACGTACATCTTAACAGACTTATGCCACCCTGACCAGTAGAATTTCCCCTCTGGTGACCTTGCGGTTCAGTTCACCCCAAAGTGGCTCCCCAGCCCATCATGTGCTAGTTAGAGGACGTGAGGTTGTAGCTTCCACAGCACCACCACCACCTTATGTAGGATTTGGGCGGGTTCATCCAGCCACCGGGAGCCCTTGTAGAGGATCCCCTCCTCGAGAAGGTAACCGTCCTTGGTGAGGTCCCTCAGTTCCTCTACCTGGCTGAAGAACTCTTCCCGGAGGGGTATAAGGTCATCGTCCTCCTGTTGGGTCATGATTAGCTGTGACCGACGGAGCTCCAGCACTTGGGCTGTGGCACTGGTGACCAGCAGGGCGTTCACCCCTGCCTGAGCCTGGGGGTCTGATGTGGGTGTGTGGTCTTCCCGCAGCCAGGGGTTGTCCTCCAGCCCTAGATCTTGGTGTGGGGGTTCCTTTGTAAGGGGGTGCTGGGAAGTCTGCTCCGTAATAGCAGCAGTGGTCATGCAGAGCAAGGGTACAGCTTGGGGGAGATGCAACAGTAGATCTTGCCCTAGCAGGAAGTGGCACCCGGGCTTGATGGAGCTCACTACTTCTAGGCGGTGGTCCATAGGGCCCCAAGGAGTGCTAACCCATAGCTGGACGGTTGGGATGTCCTTTGACTCCTCTTCAATCCAACATACGGTCCACCGCTTGTCCTCTCTGATGTCTGTTCCTGGAGGTACTTGGGACCAGGCAATTAAGCTGACATCAGCTCTCGTGTCCAGCATGGTAAGCAGCTCTGTTTTGGGAAGGGTCCCTCCTAGGGGACTACAGACACCCCCTTCAAAGTGGCCCACTCTTGAGGGGGCTGGGCACTGAACACAAGGCCTACCGTCTTAGCCGGGTGCCGTGGACAACCGGGTAGGCCTTGTGCCAGTGACCATGCTGACCACAGTCCTTGCACGGGCCCTTCACCTGGTACCAAGCTGGGGAGGGGTGGCTGGCCGCAGAGGAAGAGTGTTGTTCGAGGTGTAAGGAGGCCTCGGAGGGAGTGTCTGGGTAGCTCCTTTCTTAAAGCGGCACTCAGCTTCGGGATGGCCGAACTTCTTGCAGTGGGGGCAAGGAGGTTTGCTAGGCAGCCCGTTCTTTGGGCGAGTTGAGCCTGAGAGGTACCAGGGTGGCACTATCCAACGTTGAGACATGCTGTGGGATTGGTTAAAAGTTTCCCAGGTGTCGGCCAAGTGGCAGGCTTCCTTAAGTGTGGTGGGCTGCTTATCGCTGAGATATACTGCAAGGGGCCCAGGCACACATTGGAAGAGATCCTCCAGCATGGTCCTGTTGAATAAGCCCTCGAAGGTCGTGCATGATAGGGAGTCGAACCAGCAAGTACCAGACGGGGTCTTGTGACATTCTGTCCAGGACCAGCCGACTCCCTTGGCAAGACCTCGGAACCATTGTCTCCATTTCTCCATGGTTATCTCGTAGGCCTTGGCAATGACCCTACGGGCTTCAGTCATATTGCCTCTTTGACTCTGTGCCAGCGAGCGGAGGGCTGCCTTTGCTTTTCCTTCCAGGTGCTTGGTCAGCACTAAGGGCCTCTTGGCCTCAGTGGTGGTGAAATTGTCGACGAGTGCCTCGATCTCTTCTAGCCATGCTTCTGGCTCTTCATCAGGCCACTTGGGGACTGCTAGAGAATTAAGGCTTGAGAGTGGAGCATTTGGTGCTGCAGGTGTGGGGTTGGAGGCTTGTTGGATTGCTATAGCTTCGGCGCTTTCTTTCTTTGCTTTCTCCAGCTCAAGCTCCTTGTCTTTGAGGGCTAATTCTCTTGCTGTCTTGGCTTCTTCATACCTCCTCTGATCTTCTCATTCCACCTGGAGTATTTCATCCAGCTGTTCTTTCACCCACTGGGTGAGTTCCTGTTCAGTAAACCCTGCCTCCTTGCCCATGTTCATGAGGGCTTGGCGCTGTTCTAGAGACATGGTCGCAGCTTGAGAGGAGGACTAGGGGAAATGGTCTGTGCCGAAGTGGAAGTGTCCTGTAATGTGGTGACACTTCAATGGGGTGGCACCCTTTCAACAAGGTGGCACTGTGGTTGAGTGTGCCGTGCAAAGGCCACACTGATGGAGCAATCCTGAAGGAAGTCTGATCCTTATGGGCAGATGCACTGGTAGGTAGGGAAGTTATCCTGAAGATATAATATTCCTAATGGGCGGAAACACTTACAAAATGGGAGTGATCCTGAAGGCGCTAAGGTCCTTATGGGCGGATACAATGTTGTTGGCACTCAGTATCTCAGGTACAGGTGCAGTGGCCTATAAGTAATTACTTTGATTTGATGGCACTGTGGTACTGGTGTGCTCCGGGGAGCAACACTAAAAGGTCAGTGCAACCAAGCAGCACTGAAAGAAATGGCACTCTGCCTGAGGCAGAAGGTAAGTAAGAAATAAGAGGAAAAGGAGAAAGGGTAATTGCTGCAGTAGCTTAATTGGTTGGCAGTGCCTCAGACTAGTGGCACTATGGAAACGGAAACCCTTGGACGTGCACTCGTGGGTGGCTTGTCCTAAGAACTAGTGGTTGCTCCCTGACATGAGGAAAGGGAAGTTATGGGGTTTGCATGCAATATGTGATTTGTTGCTTGCAGCATACGCAAGTCTTGAATAATGGATCCCCACTCGTGTATGGCAGTTGATAAATGTTATTAAATGGCAGGTCGTACACTCTACAAAACGCACAAGAGTTCATTTGTGGCTGAAACACTTAATGGAAAAGAAGAGGAGATGGGAGATAATTCAATGAACACTGGAGTGTATATAAATTTGTGCACCATGTGCGAATGAGCAAAAGAGATAATGGAATTGGATCTTAAAAGATCAACGTTTGTGATAAAATTAAAAGGAAATTCTTATTGTACTTGGCTTTTATAAATTTGTGGGTTTAATTTCCAATATTCATTGATTAATTGTTAATATGCCCTTTGTTATGGTGAAAAGAAAAAAAAACTCTCTCTCTCTCTCTCTCTCTCTCTCTCTGAGAGTGTATGGTAATGGAACGTATTCGTTATGATTGAAGTTACTCTACCTTTTGCTTAAGATGAATTACGTTTGCAAAAATTATGCTAAGTTACTTTTTTTTTTCTAAAATGAACTTTTGGTATTTACGTAATTTCTACTGGCTTGTGCCCATCATGACAAGTGATGGGTAAAGGGTTGCAAATTATTTTCAAGGATATTCAAGTCATTTGTGAAGGTTTACATTAGGATGAAAAGTGTTGAAATTTCATTCAGCGTGAACGGAAGTTGTGGAACTGAGTCGCGTGGGTGGAACACCTGATCTCACTCGCTCACTTTGTGTCGTCGATTTGTCACGTGCAAAAAGAGAATGGAGAGTGGAGTTGGAGGAAAAAAACACTATTTTTTGGTTGAAGGCTGGTTTTGAATGCAAAAGTGAATTATTCAACTCTAAACATCAGCAATGCCTTTACGTTGCTGAATATAGTTTTTGTTAAATGACTATGCTTGGAATGCTTTTTATTGTTGGAGACAATGGAAGGATTTGTGCATGCGCCAACTGACCACATTGTCTACTCGCTTCCCGTCAGCGTTGGGATGCTACAGATCGCTACACACGTTTTAACTATTCGTAAATTCAATGTCTATACCACAGGCAGAGAAATTGTACACTTTCTCTGCCATGACTGTTCTTGAATAAACTCCCAGCTAACTGTTCACAGCTAACACATGCGAGAATTCCCTAGTAAACACTTCCTAACTCCTACTGCTCATTCATCTGGCAACACAACACACTGCTCCCTAACAACTGGGAAGTTTGTGGTGAGTAAAGTTCGTGGGCTGCAGCTCTGCCTCGCTAACCTAAAACCTATGCTCGTTCTCCTGTGTTATGAAAATTCTAACAAAAGCGACTTGTTGCATTTTTACTCTTTTCTCTTAGAAAAATAATATCACTTTCCTATTTGTCCCTACGTATCCTTAATGTTACAAGACTTATGAT
>NC_089750.1:36647552-36677552 GCF_040412425.1 Macrobrachium rosenbergii | reverse complement strand
CCTTTATTAGGGGAGGTTTTATACTTGGCGAGAAAAAGCGAGTACAGAACTGTATGCGAGTTCTTGTAAGGTAATAAGAAAACGGTGTTGGAAGTGAACAGAGTAACTCAAGGGTGGAGAAGGATAGCGGGATGAAGGGTAGGAAAGGGAAGGGGAGGGAAGGGAAGGGAAGGGAAGAGGGAAAATCTGGAAAAGAGGGGAGCGAATGAAGGCGAGTGAGGCGGGAGGGGAGAAGGGGCTACCAGACTGAGGCCGTTATAAGACTGGGTTTACACCTTCGTGATTGCAGTGGGCCAATGGCGGCAACAATCGTTCCGTGTTTGTTTTCAATTTGCCGCGACAGTCTGGCGTGTTTGTTTCCCTTATTTTGTTTGTTTCCGATGTTTGTTGTGACGCCTGGTGTCGCGGCGAAGGATAATAGCGTCGGCTGATTATCCTCGGTTTAGCAGAGGCCTTAGAGGGGAACATAGGATACTGGGGGATTGCTGGAGAGAGCAACAAACGCATTGCCTAGATTGCTTCAAGTTTAAAACAAACAGGGCGATTCCATTCGTCTATTCTCCTGGCTCCGGGTTTTTCCTTCCAGAGACGGCCAAATTGTCTGTTCCGGATTTTGTATCAAACTCCGTTTAGGTCTCTCACTTCTGCTGATAGCCCTCAGAATTTCAAGTTAGATAAGCATTTTCGAATTTTGTATTTCTGGACTTGAAAGCAAACACGCTTTGTGTTTGAGATCTGCTATTACTTTCACTCATGGTTTGAATTATATATTTCTAAGAGGAAGCTTTTGTTAAAATCATTAATTGTAAATAATCTTCAAACTTCAGTTTCTTTCTCTTTTGTTCTTGTGAACTTCAGAGTTATTCGATCTAGAAGAATAAGTGAGAAAATATGTACTGGTTACTTGTTTTGCTCTCCCCGATGAAATGGCATTTTTGATAAAGCAAAACAACACCGTAGGATTTGTACATTGCTCAGTGCGAGAAAGATTTATTTTTAAAATAACCTACGCCAACAATAGTCAGATTTCGTCTGTCATTTCGGGAAGTATTATGCCAAACTTGTATAAAAATCCTCATGTAATTGGAAAAAGTACTTTTTTTAAAGTAGTGATCCTTGCTTCATTATAACCCTTATAGGTCACGGTTGTTGTAGCCTACTTTACTAGGTTTAAAAAAATACAAATTTTGAATGGGACTTGCAGTTCATGAAGAGAAAACGCCTCTTTCGTCTATTTTCTGTTGGTATCTCGTAGGTCATGCAAGGTATCAAAAACCAGCAAATTAAAATGTTATGATTGTGTTACTATTCATGTGCCCGAGTTCATTTATACTACATTTCATAATATTTAAATGTGCACGAAATACAAAACAGATCTTTTTTTGTTTTGCTCGACAAAATAACATCCTGTGTACAGGATACCGCAGAGGCAGCCGCTTCGTAAAAAGAAATAGTGGACACCAACTGGATAAACTGAAGTGCTTCTCATTCTTCCACGTCTGGACAGACGTCTATTGACATGTAAGGAGAAACTACATCACAAAACGAGGGTATTCGAAGGGGAATCATTACAAATGTTCTATTTCAATTTATACCTTTTTCTCGGTATTGAATCTTGTCAGAAGTGTCCACTTGCGTGATGACCATCGTCTGACAATGATACTCTGCGAGTGGAAGACTATATTGTCATTTCACCGAGACGAAAATAAATGGAAGTACATGAAATTTTGCATTTGTCAGACTCACATAACATGTGAACTTGGATAGCCACACGTAAATATATATGCATCTATATATATATATATATATATATATATATATATATATATATATATATATAAAACACATGCACACACACACACACACACACACACACACACACACACACACACACACACACACACACACATATATATATATATATATATATATATATATATATATATATATATATATATACATACATACATACATATATATATATATATATATATATATATATATATATATATATATATATATATATATATATATATATATATATATATATATATATATATATATATATATATATATATATATATATATATATATATATATATATATATATATATATATATATATATATATATATATATATATATATATATATATATATATATATATATATATATATGTATATGTATATATATATATATATATATATATATATATATATATATATATGTGTGTGTGTGTGTATAACCATTTAACCTAACAAGGAGTAATATCATAGAAAAAGGAGACAATGGTCACAGCAGTATTAATACTTTAGCCGCTAAAGCGCAGGGAAACCCTCTGCAGAAAACTTCCACAACATATATACAGTATATTAGCCACTTTATACACCTGCCCAGATGTCATATCAGTAGCACGGTGAGCCTTTTCTCAAATAATTATCCTCTACACCATTCACTTCAACACCTTCCTCCATCGCCGATATCAATTCTGCTCATGATTTAGACCAGTTTTTCCTTTGTTTTCCAACTTTTAACAAGGCCTTCCATAACAAAAGCTTGATCCAGACTCTCTCTTCCCTGTCTAAACCCACAGTGTCCTTCCCCTTCTATATTCTTTTTTATGTATCTTACCTTATTACTCAAAATCCTACCATATGCCCTAAAGCAAAGTAACATTTCAAACATTCCTATGGAACCTTGCCTGCATTTATAAATACCGTGCAGAACCTAATCAGCTTCTTTATCATATTTTCATCACAATACTGCGGCATGTTACATGTATTTCCATCAATACCCAGTGAATTTCATTTCCTTGAATTCCAGTTTCCCTCTGTACATCTTCAACTCTCGGTTCTTCTAATAATCTTTACTTGATATTAATCCATTTTACTCCTTTGCCATTTACCTCTATCTTTCCTTTGTCTTCTCCATTCACCAGATCTTCAAATTGTTTACTCCATCTGCTCCGGAATGCATTCTCTTAAAGCAGCATCTCTGCATTTAAGTGATGTATTTTCATATCCATTTCACTACTAAACTGATTTACTTTCCTATAGAAGAATTTTCTCTCTAAAGTACTAGCCCACGTTCACTCCTCTAATTGTTTTACTTGCCCTGACCGTCCTCTTCATGCCTGAACATGATCTCTTCTTTTACATTCATCTTATCTCAAATAATTTTTTATTTACTAAAAGACCTTTGTCACCACACCACTTGCTACTTTTATTCCCCTTTTCTACTTCTCTAGTCACAAATCCCCCTGCTTACTCTGTAAACACCGGAAATTTTGCATATTCCTCATACACTCCTTTCGTAGCCGTGTCCTAAACCAAAGCCTTGGTTTTATTGATTTTCGTTATATGTGATCTTCGTACTTCGTTCTTAACAAATTCACTTGTCATTTTTACATTTATAGCCCCAATTCTACCTCTTTCATATTACACTTGAACTTGTATCTGTTCTAATTTTGGCCCTAACCAATGAGTAGTTAGATATACCTCCAGCCATTACCCTAACCATTATATCCATCAAATTGCTCTTCCATCTACTGTATTTAAAAGGTTTAACAATCTCTCAGAAATGACTTGCCATTGCTCTAGCTCGCAGTGTCATAGGGATGAAGCTAGTCAACGCCAAAGCTCCCCCTCCACCCAAGCTAGGACCAGGGAGTGCCAGGCAGTGGTTTCTGATGACTTAACACTCCATCCATAGTTTACAGGTGGGTAAGTAAGGTCATGCTACCGGTGAAATGTACTAAACATAAATAGGACTTGATCTCGTGACCATCGTACTGTGACGTACAAGCAAAGCCAACTGAGCTACCATGACCTTAACAAATAATATTTTCGACATCATGTTATTTTTAAGTATTCTCATGAGTATTTCTGAATTAAAATTCCATGTATTCTCAGTTATAAAATACTTTTCAAAAATAAGTTTTCACGAGACAGTCTCCATTCTCACGAGCTCCAAACCTGCTAGCCACACTATCTCTCACTCTTTCACCTATCTTTTGAATTTAAGCTCCCTATAACAACCACCCTTTCTTATCCTCCATCAGTGAAGAGGAAGAGATTTGGATTCTCCCTTTTGCTCCCGTTCTTTTCCTTTTCTTGAATATATACAGGCACTATCAGCTTCCTGCAATGCTCCGTTTGGGCTTTACGCTCTTAAGACCGACACATTTGTGTTCTTTCTCCAGTCTCCAGAGCTTCCAAACTTACAGATATTACTCCTTCCTTGCTCTGTATCTCACAGTTATCCCATCGACAATCATTCTTTGTCCTTCCCACTCCTGTATACCTGGTATTTTACTTTGTCTCACTAAATACCATAGCATCCAGCATTCTCTTCTTGAGCCAGTTTTTTTCTTATAGATTTCTTAATTTCTGCACAAACTTCACACACATCGAAAGCCCAAAGGATACAAGGTATGGGGCTGCGAACTAAATGACTCCTGCTGTTAGTTGATGTTAACACCAGTGTGGTAATAATGTTGCCATTGTAATTTCTTGACACCCACAGGAATGAAAGTGTGCTCTTTACTATTCACTCAATGTTTTTCTATCTTGAGACACTACAATTATATCTTATACCTATTGTACCTTACTTGGGCAACAAAGTACTAGTTGTACTGCTTACTACCATTAGGGTACCAGTTGTTAGATTGAATATGTGACTAGTACTGGCCTCAAGGGGAAATGCTCATATGCAATTTTCATTAAATGCTAATGTGCACATGAATCTGCTGCTTTCAGGCATCACTTCTCCTATATCTTGTAATTCTTTTTATCTTCAAAATGCAGTTATGACGTATTCAAGAAATTGCTGGTATACTACAAGTGTCTTCTCCTCAGCTGATACCTGTTTCAGCAACTAAATTGTTGCTGTCATCAGAGTTATATTAGATTTGCTTTGTAACTCAAGGTCAGCTGAAAGCTCTCAGCAATATTATCTTAACGGGTACCTTCAGCGTCAATCATTAGGTATTGCAGTCTTGCTGTGATTTTTTTTCTCTGTGATGGAGTAGCTTCTCCACATCCTTTCAACATGCCCTTTCAAAGGTTCATCTTTTAGACAGTTTTCATATACTATTTTTAGGCGACATATCTCCAGCTTCCTGTTCTTCTTATTTCAAACCTGAAGGTTTGAAGGAAAGAACAAAAATTTTTCATCACTACTGACAGTTTTTTCACCCTTTAACCTATTACTGTCATTAGGGCTAGAATAGATCTGCAAAGGAACTATAGTGCAGTATACAGGAAAGTACAGTGTTAGGAACAATCGTTTGTCGATTGTTCCCTTGGTGGATTGTTGCCTCCTTTTGTTTTCTTGTTTTTCTTGTTGGCGAGTTGACGTGTGGTGGATGGTGTCAGTATTCGCCAGTCAGGTCCAGGACAGCAGCAGGTCACGGCAGCAGATTAGAGGAGAGCATTCTTTTGGACGCGATGGTTGTCGTATCGACTCTGTCGTGGGAGTCCAGTCTTGTGGAACTGTGTCTGAGGACGTGATGGTTGCTGTATCAGCTCTGTTTAGTTGTCCTGCAGTTTTAATGATTATGCTGTTTGATTTTCTGTTGGTTTGTTGATGTATTTATTATGCTGCCTACTTTTTTTTTTGTATGTTGCTGCTCCTGATTTGTTAAATGGATTTATGTAAAATTTAATTACGTAAATTTTTACCTTGCTGCCTCTGTTACTTATTTTTGATCATTTTAAGTTTTTTTTCTCTCCTGGACCTGACTCACTTGTAAATTTTGTAAATAAATTAATATTAAGGTAACTTCTTGTATTTGTTCTGCTCCTCCCTCCTTTGTTTGTCACCTCTCGTCAGTCATTCTCGTCAGTCATTACAGCCCAATTGCTTGTTTCGTTCAGAACCTGTCGTTCTCGAGAGGCGAGATCGTAACATACAGAAAAATAACTTTAAATTGAAAAGCAAGATAACAGAAAATGAAAATTATCGTGTCGATTTCTCATATCAGACAAAAATGATGACTAAAACAGATATTTCACATATCTGAATCTCAACATTAGAACTAGCCCAGGTGATATCAGGTTTCCAATGAAGAGTAGCAGCACTGGGTATTAATGGTTTCCTGGTACAGCTTACCTCTGTTTTGTTTCTATACCTGTTGGTCATAGTATGGCATTCTTACATGGATTAATAATAGTCTTAAAAATACCCAAATAATAAACTAGGCCGCTTTTGTCTCGAGCAAAAAGAAAGTATCAGTGGTGTAGAAACTTCAGTTTAAGGGAAAGATGTTTGGAATGTGTCAAAGGAGTTCAGGGATTAGTATTCCAGAAAACATGGACGTCTTTTGTGTGCATCAAAATCAAGAGACAGGCAAATAGTTAGGTACTATGAAAGAGCTATGCAAATGGGGAATAGTCATGAAAGGAATAAAAAAGTAAGAATTACGTTAATATAATAAAAAAGGGGTCAAGACACTAATGTTTTGTCTAAGCTCCCATCCAAGATTTTCATGTTCTTCACCTTTAATATGATTTTTTGATAGTCATTCTTTAAGTAATCTCCTGTACATCCTACCTTCAAGCAGAAGTTTTGAAGAAATGAATAAAAATTACTCTTAAGCCGTCAAGTATTTTATCCATTAACCTATGACTGTTATCAGATCTGTACTATGCTATACTAGATTTACAATATAGCTACACTACAATAAGTATGGGACCATATTCACAAATTAAACATTAAAAACAAGTATCTAAAATTTCAAAAGTAAGAAAAGTGTAGATTAACAGAAATTTCAAAGATCGAAATGATAGTTCTCTATGAAGCTTTTTATTGTAAGGCTTACACAATTCCTTTGAATTCGTAAACAATTATGGTCACAGATTTCTTGTATTCCACTAGGAGCAGTGCTGATCCTCGTCACATAAGCGGCTACCGGTTGAGGTTTAACTCTGGAACAGAGTAGCGTCTCTGCATTCATCTTATCCAGGAGATTCGTGTCTTTTCCTTTAAAATATAACCCTTTGAGCATGGAGTCCTCCAAATGAAAGTGGTGATCTTAATTCTGAAGAGAAGATTGCCTACCTCAAGGGGAAGATATAGATCAACCAGCATTATCACTACTATGGGTTCTGGTAAGTACTATGTGGGTAATCAGACCTGTTATCAGGAATCATCCAAGCCATCTCCACAATCATCGCAAGGGCTTCAGTTAAACCCACTGCAGTTTAGAACCAAGCAGCGGTTGTAACAAAATAGCCACAAGCCTTAGTTCACAGGAGAATACACGAAAACAGCAACACTTGGAAAACTAAATATTTATTCTAATATGAAAAATTCATATGATTATTTTGCATATGAAGAGATTAAAATAAAATAACTGTAAAAGGTACACTATAGATACGTTTGAATTTTTTTCAAATGTATTGGGCCTATTAATTTTATATTGTACATTTTAGACATTCGAATTGTAAATAACAAATTTAAGAAATCAGTCAAGCATGAATATGTGAAGGTCATTCTTTCGTATTTAAGAAAAAGATTGGATTTTTCATAATTAAACTTCATCTGTATAGCTACTACCATTTTATTGAGATTTACAAACCAAGCATACAATAGCTAGGATTTTCTTGGAAAGATGAATTTGGAAATTTAGTTTTAATAAACTGTTATTTCTTTTCTTAAGTTTAGGCTGTCTTTACCAAGGTGTCTGAACCCTTAACTTCAAAGTATAGTGAGGGTAAGTTTATCGTAATTCAGATGACAGTTTTTGTTGTGCCCCTGGGTATTGACTTTAACATTCAGAAAGCATTAGGGACACTAATCAAAGCTACTAAGGGATTCAGAGCCGATGAAACACGGTTTTTCGGCAACACCTTTTTATCAAAGCATCGGATGAAGGTGAAAGTTCGCAAGTGTATATTTTATAACCCTACCTAATTTCTACAAGTATTATTTAGTACCTAAGTTGGATAGTTTTGATATTTATAGAGTAAAATGAAGTCGCCGATGCCGGAACCGAGAAAATCACAGACAAGGATTCTAAAACAATTCGTGACGTAAACATATGACGTCATGGGGCTCCGCCCATCCACCAGGTAGGCGGTGAATGGATATGTTTACACAGTCTAGGACTCTAGGGTCACTCTAGGCATCAACAAATTCGATAATGGCCAGCAGGATATGGTATTGTCGTCGTGGTTGCAAGACTGCAAGACCTGTGGCAGGATTTACTGTAGCTTGAATAGGTAATTACTTCTATAGTGGGTAATAGTTACCTGGCCAGCCCAGAAGTGTGGTCAAGAGCTGTTAGTCAATCTCCATTTTGAGGAGGAGTGCTGGAAGTCGGACAATATCCATGAGAGCTTGAGACCAGCCATCGCCGATCGCCAGCGACGATGAGGACGGGGATGATGACCTCTTCCTCAAGAGTGACGATGAAGACATTTTGTAAATAAATTATGTATAGTGTTAGACGTTTTATTTGTACATCTAAAACATATTTGTTAAAACAATGATTATAACAATAAGTTCCTCATTCAAACTGATTTCAATACGTTTTCCTTTCTATTCATATCAATATAAATCGTGTTACATTTGACTGATATTAAGTAGGTAAATAATAGCTTGCCCTCAAAATCTCGACTCCTACCATTACCTTTAATTTGCAGCGAGTATACGAACGCTGTTTAGGGTGCTGTATAATGATAAAAATAAAAACAAGACAAAAATAGAAATGGGTTGCATTAAATGAAATAAAACAATGGCATTGACCTTTACACCTTTAACATTTGAGGAAAATGGGGTATCGTTGCTTTTCATTTGAATTCTACTTCTAGTGACCGCTCCTGACTTGCTGCAAATGCAAGCTATAGTGTCGAAACCTGAGGTAAAACAAAACGGATTGTCTTTTTGTATTCCCGCACTGAATAGATGTAGATCTAACAAATGACCTATAGGCTGGTTCATTATGTGGACGAATTACATACAGTGAATTATTTGTAAAGTAGAAACAATACGAACATCAAGAAAATGGAAGAATTCCAAGCTAACAACTTAGTCCCAACAACTGCTGTGGAAGTTGCGATGAAACCTCCACAAAATAATAATAATAATAATATAAAATAATAATAATAATAATAATAATAATAATAATAATAATAATAATAATAATAATAATAATAATAATAAAATCATTGAGAATGATAATGCAATCAAGGGACGATGGCAAATCCTGCTTGCTATCATTGATATCGCTAAAGCCTATGATGGGTACTGACAAGGGCAAGAGAGACAAAGTCTACCCAATTGGATGAGTCGCCTCCCACCTGGGGTAACTAAGTAGGCGATGACGTATCTTACAGGTAACCCCTGTTCATTACGGCAATTCACCTGCTGACGCAATAAGGAGGTGGACAAATCTCCACCTGCAGGGGGGATTTGTGGGAAAGTGAGCAGACTTTCTCTTTCTCTTGGCCTTGCTAATATCAATTAGAGAATTTGTCATCGGCAAGTGGGCAGAGCCACAGTGAAGAGACGTTTTCCCCATACGTAAACTTCTCTTCACTGTGGGTGGAGCCTAGTTCTTCATTGGAGGGGTGGGTAGAGGTCTCGGCTAACACGCTGTTGGCTCAGCGTTCGACTCTCCGACCGGCCAGTGAAGAATTAGAGGAATTTATTTCTGGTGTTAGAAATTCATTCCTCGTCATAATGCGGTTCGGATTCCACAATAAGCTGCAGGTCCCGTTGCTAGGTAACCAGTTGGTTCTTAGCCACGTAAAATAAATCTAATCTATCGTGCCAGCCCTAGGAGAGCTGTTAATCAGTTCAGTGGTCTGGTTAAACTAAAATATACTTAACCTTTGTGGGTGGAGCCTCATGACGTCATAGGTTAACGTCACTATTGTGTTCAAAACTCTTACCTGCGATTTTGATGGCTCTGGCACAGGAAACTCACTTTTACTCTGATAAGTACCAGAACTATTGAATTTAGGTACTAAATTTAGGTACTTTGATAAAAAGGTGTTGCCGAAAAACCGTGTTTCATCGGCTCTGAATCCCTTAGTAGTTTGTTTTTTCTTGGTTTTATACCAAATGCTACAGAAAACATGAGATAACTAGTAAGTAGTCTGGTCGGTTCCAGGTGTTCGCCGAAGGTAAAAGGTATGACCCCATTACCAGTCCAAATATTAATATAATGGGTGCTCTGACTGATTTTGCAACAAGTAAAATCTCAGTTGCATGACGCAGGCTGGCTACGACATTTCAAATATTTCTGATGGTTCATTTTTTGAAATTAAGTAGGACTGCACAACACACAAATAAGCGGGTGTTGTTAGTAAAACAATTATGTTGTCTGTATTTTTAGTCACATTTCTCATATAATGACGAGTTATCTGGATCTGAATATAACTGATGTAGCACACTTAGCCAAATGTTTTTGTATAGTGAACATACAAAAGTTGGAAGTTTGAAAAATAAGCCTAAAACTTCTCTAAATATGTATATATTAAATGTTCCAAGATTAGGTTTTCGGAAAAAAGTTATCCCATTTATGGTGGTTATGAGATTAACACTATTAATGGAGTTTTGCATCGGCAGTTAAATGAAGATGGATCTATGAAATCTACTTTATGACATGAACTGGTTGGAATTTACCAGAAGTTGTATTCATCATGCCATATGTTAGTCGATTACAGTGCTAAACTGAACTCAGATAATCAGTGAAACCCCCAGTGTTAAAAAAGAATCACATAGAAAATTCACGATGTTGCCATGGAGATTTTTTCTTATGCTTAGCAGACTTCATTTTATGAGAATTAGAGCTATCTGTCCAAGGTTGTCCATTTGATGGCTGGTTGATTTCTTTTGAAAATTCCAAATGCTTCAGAACTGGTATGGTTATTTTCGGGTGGGCGGGTTGTCATCTGAGCAAAGGGATATTATTAGGGTTTTATTGTAGATATTGAATCCAATCCATCCTCTTTAGGCAATGCTGCGTCTTAGGTTGGGTTAGGCTTTGAAAGTTAAATTGAAGTAAAGAAGACGATTTAGTGGATAGTGAAAGAATTAGGAAGTAAGTATAACATATGCTGGGAAGATGAGAGAAGACGTGAAGCTTAGAACTGGTCAAGCTTGGACTGTAGCAGGATCTCAGAAAAAGGTTACGAACTTAAGTGGATTGAACTAACCCTTCTTGCTGAAAGTAAAGTGTGAATACTAAATACAAATAAGAGGATAAAAACTGAAACAGTTATCATGATGAAAGGGCGACAAGCATAGGATGTGGCAAAAAGGTTAGCTTTTAAGTAAAGATTTATCAGTATTTTGAGATCATCTCTTCGGATAGGAAGAAAGGAGAAAGAAACTCGGAAATTTTGAGAGAAAGAAAGAGCATGAGATAGTGATATGGGCTGTTGGTCTGAAAAACAAGATTGTCCAGTACGCCGATGATCCAACACTTGTGTGTATAGTAAAGTCTCCACTTATGAGAAATGAAGCTGCCCTCAGCCTCAGTCGGGACGCGGACAGGACCAGTGAATGGTGTAATCGGCGGGGTTTGAGGCTGAATTCCAGTAAAACGAAAGCACTATTGATTAGCAGATCTCGTACAGATTTCCCACCCCATCCTCCCCTTCAGGTGGATGGAATTTTGCTGATTGATTCTGAGGTTTTAACTATTCTAGATGTAACTTTTGACTCACATCTAACTTTTGAGGAAACATCTAATGAAAGTTTCAGCAAATGCCGCATGAAAGTTAGGTATTGTTCGTAAGGCTTCATATATTTATAACAATTAAAATCAATGCATGCCTGTTTTAGGTTGTTTGTACTTCCTTTACTGGAATACAGTTCTCCGGTGGGATGTCTGCTTCTGCCAGAGATTTATCTCTTTTAGATACAGTGGTTCGTGGTGGCAGGCTTTTGTTTCCTGACAGTAGCAGTTATGACTTGGACCATCGACGGATGGTCTCTTGTTCGTCACTTTTACATAAGCTGTATTTCAACAGAGATCTCTTACACTCACAACTGATCCCTGATCCCTTTTATCTGCCGAGAACAACCAGAATCGCTGAACAGCAGCACCAACATGCAGTAAATGCGCCTCGCTGTCGAACTTATCAGTTCCAGAAGTCCCTTATTCTTCACACCTTTGGACTGTGGAACAGCCTCCCAGAGGATGTCTTGCAATTGGAACTTCAGAAGTTCAAGTGAAAATGCAATGCATTACTACCCATTTTAATACATTTTTATCTATTTACTCATTTACTTGTTTTCTTCTTTTTTTAATAAGTAGGATATCTTCTTTCTGTATTTCACTTTACTTCCTCTTCCTACTTCCTAATGAACACCATATTCTTTGGAAGCTTGAATTTCAAGTCAATGGCCCCTGTGGAACTGTTCCATATGAATAGGTTTCATTTACTGAAAAATAATAATAATAATAATAATAATAATAATAATAATAATAATAATAATAATAATAATAATAATAATAATAATAATATGCTGCTATCTTAGGGATACGGAGCGACGGAAGTTTTTTTTTTTTTTGTACAGGTGTTCTACCCTAAATCCAGTTTTTAGCGTATTAGCGTCTTGTCTTCAATGAAGTAGATCAATAATTAATGTTTCCAAATCGTAGCAACATAATACCGAAGATTTATAACATTCTCAAGACCGCACAGTATTTCCCGAGTAACAGTAATAACAATAACGTCAAGGACAACAACAATTACTGTAACATTAATTCTAATGATATAATAACAATTAACACTAACAGAATGTCCTGCTTATTATCGAAGCAATTAATCAAATGCCTTTAAAGTAAGCTGATTAAAAGCATGCGTGCATACATCATTAAGTCTGTAACCTTAACGTTGCATTTTCATGCATTCTTACTTATTCATCTTTAGCTCTTATCAGGATATGTTGTGGAAGAACATTCCTTGAACAAAATCTACTGGCTTCGTAGTGAAGATTTTAAGAAAGGGAAGATAAAATCGTTTGTTTACTGAAATAATGAGAGATGAAGGGAATCAGATCAGTGGGACTTAGGTAGTGAAATAGCAAACATTCTACAATTGCCTTCATTGTCGGATATCCAAGTTGGAAGGCTGTCGCTTACCGAATACGTTACTAAATGCAAATCACATTCGAAGTACCCGTGAAGCAGGCTACCTGAAGTGGAATCTTTGGAACTGTTTAGCATGAACTATCACATCCGATAACGTTGAACGATATAATCGACAAGTGAAAATTTTAAAATTTTGGATAATTGATTGAGAAAATTTGTTTGTTATGAAATTTGGTGGACTTTGTTTACGGTGTACACAAATCTAAAGCGTTTCTTTAGTGTTTAATGTTATTAGACGAACTAATCTCTTGTTTTATTCAAAGTAATTTTGTGACAAACAATATTTGCAAAGTTTTTGCCATTAGTATTTAAAGGGAATTAATGGTATGAATCGAACACGCACATCATATCCCGAGTTAGATCTGCAGGAATTAGCAAGCAGAGACGAGAGAAGGCAACGTGATTTGAAATCTTCCGCAAGAGGGAGGAAAGGAAAGGGTCTCGTGGTAATGTATCTCTTGGAGACGTGATCTGCCAGCCAGAGAGAGAAATCCATGGGGCTCCAAACACCAGCATTGAATGCCTCAGGACGAAGCTGAAGGAGACACTTTACGTGATTGCAGTTCCTGATGGGGGGTCAACCCACGATGAATGTCCTTGATTTATTTGTGAGTCCCATTACAACCCCTGTCTCGACAATCACCCCGCCCACCGACCCACCTTGGCATTTTGACGCGTATACATTTACGCCTACACACGCATACATTTACACACGCATATTCGATCTCCGTCCGAAAAGGGAAGAGGAATTCGACCTAAAGGGTGGTATTCGCGCGATGTGGCATTGCAACAGGGGAGTTCCTTGTTCATTCTCCTCTTCAGTTGTAGCGGGTACGAAGCTGGGCCGTATTCTTCGAGAAAACTCCACGTTGATTGAATACACCCTCGCCAGCCATGCCTGAAGTACTACGAATTTTCTCTCGCTCATCATTTCCACGATCGTTCCATCGCTTTCATTTTGTTTTATTGAAGCTTATTCTGCATACTCTATTAGATTCCGTAAATGATTCTTTGTTTATGTGAGCAGCAGAGTGTCTCCAAATTTTGTTCATTACTATAAATATCAGAAATATGTTATAGTTAACTTCAAGAATTAAGGTTAGGCTGACATCACAATTTTTTTTTTTTTTTTTTGACGTTTTACTTGTTCCTGTGTGCCGCAGGAAATCAAATAAATTATGGATGTTACAAGAAAGAGTTTATATAATGTTACCTAAACTAAGAACTGATAACACTAATTACAAAGTAGATGACAATTACAGATTGCCTTTTCCCGGCCTTTAATTAACAATTTACAATGCATTCACTCTGCATGTAATTATATATGTTGATTTAGCATTAGGTTCCAATATCAGGTTCACTATGAGCCGAGACAGTCTTCCGCCAGTATCTGGTCGCATGTCCGCTTTTAAACTAAATATCTCGAGAACTGAAGAACAGATTTTGATAAAATTTGATGGAAATATCCATTATGTCAATTCCTCAAGGTAACAAGCTTTTATTGGATGTAAAGTAAGATTTGTCGCGGCGAAATTCGTCAGATTTTCATCGATACTCACTAAAACTTAAACTGGAAGGGATCAGCCAGTGCATGGCACAAAGTTTCGTCAAATCCCGTTCATTAGCGTTCACGAAGTCCTGCCAAAAAGAGATCATGTTAGGTCTGATGTTAGAGTTGTATCTTATAATATTACAGCTATAATCAGTCATTGTTAGTTTAAAAACTAATCCTTATTTACCGTTGTAAATCCGTAATAGCAATAAAGCCAAGATGAAGTGAAAATCCGAAATGTACAATAGCAGAAAATATAATGGGAACAATTGTCTGCACTCTACCTCCATGTTATACTCCAACTAAAGCAGAAAAGCCGACCATCTTAATCCATTGTAGGTTTGTACCCATAAGTAAAACTAATGCGGTAACCAAAAAAAAAAAAAAAAAAAAAAAAAAAAAACATTTTTCTGTCGAAAAATAATTTTGTTCTCAGACTAACACCTCTTTGTGAGCCCACAATTCAAATCTTGTTCAGACTTTGATAGATTTGTACTTGTTCACAGCCTCTCTATCATTTTCACTTACAGTAGGTATCTTTTTTCCTTTGTGGGAGCATGGGTTAACCTCCTTAGACATCAGCAGCTATTCCCTTGCATCCCCCGAGCTCACTCGAATGCATAGGGACCTTGGGGGTTAATCATATGTGTGTGTACATTCGATCTCCAGCCACCGGCCCGTTCCTTGTCTCTGATGCTCATTATCGACCTTTAAACTTTTTAACAGTATGAACTACTGGTTGAACACCATCAGAAAGAAATGACTGTATCTGATGAGCAATACTATCACTTCACAGAACTAATTGCATTTTAAATCTTGACTGCATTCAGTCTTTTCTCCTTAATTAAACAATCTTCCTTTATTCCTGACTTCTCTATTTATAGACCTATTTAAATCATGAATGCAGATCCTATTATCTAAAGAGTATAAATCCTACTGAACAGTCCTAAATTCGGCCAGAAATTTTTACGACATAGTTCCAAATCTAAATCATTACTTTTTTACCTTCTCTTCCGTCTAACCTCCATTTCTCAGCTTTTTCGCATTCCATGATTCTATTTCATGCATTTATCTGGTCTTCACATACCATCCTTTTATCCTTAGTTTTGCTAAAAGCTTTAACTTTAAGGCAGCCGAGCTCCGTTAACGGCCAAATGGTAATTTTTACAGCGTCTTGAAATATTTTATTTACCAGTGGAATTAGTTGAACACTTTCATAATGATGCTCTATCAGTTAATATCTTCATAATAAGGCATGTTTCTTTCAGTTTCAACTCTGAAAGTGTTCCTTAGGTAACCTACAATGAGTGGTTTCAGTACTTAACAGAAAAGTCGATATTTTTGGTCTCTAGTCCATTTTTAATCATCAGTGCCTCTGGTTCTCTATCATCTTTCATAATAAGAAATTTATGGCTTGATTTTTTGTTACTCTCCTTTACATTATTTTTATTTCTCTTTTTCTCTCTAGTCGCATTACAATTTGAAACGTCTCAAGTTTCTGGTTTTTGTTTTATCCTTCCATCGCTATTACGCCAATTTGCTCATTTAACACCATAATGTTATAATATAAATTCAAATGTATTGAGATCTTTTAGTTTCTAGCATCCTCTTCTAATCCTTGACTTGCAGCTTTTGAAATTATTCAAAATATAGTGATTTTCTTAGCAATCTTTCTTTTATCTTTAATCAAATTCCATCATTCATTTACGGACGAATCCTTCGAGCTTGTCCTGTTGAGAGCCTAGTAATGACTCAAGGGCACTTAACAACTTCAGAGCTCACAAGGGGTAACTCCATAAGCAATCAACCTTTTAAATGACATTGTTTCTCTGAAGGCTGCTTGTTAGTGAACCAGACATCAAAGTCCCACAAAAATCTTGTTCAAAAACGATGTAGGGTCCTCAGTGCTTTTACCTTTTTTTCTAAAAAAAATCAGCCTAGGTTACATATGTGTCAAATACAGTAAGGATCTTACAGCATCAAAGGAACAAAGAAATGTTGAACAGTCTAAATTTTTGCCTCGCACACTCCAGAATGTAACTTACTGTTAATTTTTGAAGGCTGGATGCAAATACCTTCACCTGTATACTTTCAGATTCATCTTTCACGAGACAACTATGATAAATTTACTGTTACTGTCACGAGGGTAAGAATGACATGTTTATTAGAAAAATAATTTTTATTTTTACTATCATGTACAGGAAAAGCAATGGGCAATATTGTAAGGGACATACAACTTGAGGTGCCTGTGCATGGGTATTTAAGACCTTGCTTAGGAGGCCTTCTTTTAGTGTGTGATGATTATTGGTGTTTTCTGCATTATTTCTCCGTGATGATGATATCACAACCCTGCAACAGGGCATGAAGAAATTCCGCAGTGACTTGAATAAATCATATTCCGTTATCCAAAGACCCATGTCATTGGAGAAACACGATCCTTTAGGTGGAATGCGGTGTAAGACCTGAGCATTATTGGATCCCTAACCTGGAATGACATGTTGAAGTTTTACGGTTCCCCTGGCACATCTCGGCCCTGCATTTTTTTTTTTTTTTTTACAACTGTAAGGACATTTTATGTAAAGTAATGGTCTTTAAAAAATTAATTTTAGCCCGAAGGACATCTATCGATTCCACCAGGCCATGGCATCTCGAGACAATGAACTAGACCATTTTTGCATCCAGCAAAAGAGAGGGAGTTAGGGTTTAGAGGTGTGAGAACTTCAACCTACAGGAATGCAATATGGACTAAGGCAAAGGAGTTTAGGGACTTGTCATCCAAAAGAACATAGGGTGTCTTAAAAATACATTTGATGAAAGTGATAGACAGGCAAAAGAGAGACAGAAAACACGCAAAAGAAAAACTGTAAGACGTAAATGTTTTGCTTCACATCTTGTATGCCCTTTGTAAACAAGGCTAAAGTTTCACTGGTCTTAGTTATGAATAATGTTTTGATTTTGTCTTAATTTTCTCCCTACAGTCATGTAGGTGAGCAGACTGTCTTTAGGTAAAGTGAATGAATACTGGTGTTAGTAGCTGTAAGACTACTACATTTCTCTCTTTAACCTTGGATGCATCCTTAAAATATGTTGTCTATGTTCATTATTGGTTAGTAATTAATGAAGCCTTTCTAGCTCATTACTGCTGGATTTCCAGCTTCTAGAACGCGTAAATGTTTTGCTGACGTAGGCGGGGATGCGGAAATGACAAATAATTTGTAGGGTTCACCGTATCATCCTTGATCATTTAGACGCTTTCTGAAAGCGACAGTTTACCGACTATCTTCTTCCGGTACAAGTGCACTGAGAAAAATTAACTTTTTTGACACTCATCGTCATCCGAAACCTATAAAGGGTCTTCAGTGGGATATGTACAAGATTCTGAGATTCATGTTCTTCGTTGATTGTAACTTATAAAATATAAATATCCATAAAATAAAGGACAAATTTTGATGCTTAGAAATAAAAATGTCTCTTTCCTACAGGAGTTATATAAGCTGCATGACCTCCAACATGGAATTTCATTGATTTACTATCTAAGTTTCCAAATAAAACAGAGTGTGTTTTGTATAGGTTGAAAACATTTCCTTAATTACATTTTCAGGAAGGTCCAAGGGTTCACTACCTGGAATATAAGCAGTATTTAAACATGAACATTTGTGAATAAGCTCCCCACACCCTTTGGTGCTATGCTACCACAATGGTTATCTTTAGCAGGTCGACGAACTTAGCGAGCAGTTGGAGATAATGACATCCTGGCCCATTCGTGACCAAGATCTTGTCAGACACCTTAGCTATGCCTTAAGTAGGTGATAACATCTGGGATATAATTGGCTCACGGCATCGCTTGGCTCACTGATTTTAATAACCTTGAAAATGTGACCAGTATAATCTCTGACCACATGGAAACTTAACATTTCCTTAGCTTTAATTTTGTCATCCACTAGCATGCCATTCATTCCAGTCGCCCTTTGAATTCACTGACTTACTAAAGATGCATCCCCACAAGGTCACATAGCACTGATGGCCATGGATAGTTTGTTCATAAAAGTTCCTGTGTATGAGACACTGAACATAGGTTTAAATAGGGATTATAGAAAAGATTGTGAATCCTTGCACATTCTTAAGAATTTGCCCATGAAAATGATTTTAAAATGTACAGCAGTAAAACAGAAGCTACATTTTGCCATACAAAAGGGAGCTATTCCTCCAGACAGAGGCTGTAAAAAAAAAGTTATTAAGCACTCTCGCTTTATATCAGATATTTCAGTAACTAACAAGAACTTCAGAATCTTGAATCTAACTTCTTTGAAAGTTTTCTTCTTGAAAGTTTCTAGGTGTCCTTCCTGAAGAAGAAGAAAGGTATTTATTAACTTTGGTACACCACAAACCCACAAATGGAGGATGCCTGAATTCTCAAGAAGAATGGACCAATATCTATTGAGACTATGTTATCTCCAGTTTGATCCACGTTCCTGTGAGTTTTAAATTAGTTACTTTTAGCCATCCTAATGAAATAAAACTATACCTTTAGTAAACTTTTGCGACATTACTCACCAAAGATGAACTGAATATGATGGAAATATCATATTCAGTTTACTATAATGAAGTGGATTCACCTGAGCTCTTGTCGACATTACCTGTTGAAAGAGAAATCTGACAACAGAATGAAAAACTATTCGCAAATTAATAATTACTGAAGCAGTTTCAATCTTTCATGAGACCTGCTTTCTTAGTTCACATACACACACACCCCTACGTACATACATACATACATAAACACACACACACACACACAACATATATATATATATATATATATATATATATATATATATATATATATATATATATATATATACACACACACACACACACACACACACACACACACACACACACATATACACATACACATATATATATATATATATATATATATATATATATATATATATATATATATATATATATATACATATATATTTTCTATTTCTTTCAAACATCCCAGCCACCAAATGCTTAAATCTAAAGCTGGAAAATACAACAGTGCTTTTCGGCACTACCTGACAAGGAAGGGCAAAAGGAATATTGACCCCTCCCTTAATCTGTTAATCACATTCTGTATATCCCTTTCAACTTTCTTTTCTCGAACATGTGACGCTGCAGAACCTTTTGTTTACAGACACTTACAGACACGAGGTTCTGAGGAGACTAAATCTGGCCAGAGGCAGAATAGAGCTGGGGATGCAGATTAAGAGAAAGAACATCTGGCATGAACACCTGGGACTGAGTCATGAATGATACATGTGCATAGGGAAACAACACCAACCCCATCTACCTGTCGATGACCTCCCAATCCCTAACTGAAGTCATATAAGGTCCTCAATGAAGGAAGAAGAGTGAGAAACATAGCTGGACACAAGAGAGACACATCTTCCCTCCATTCCCGACTCCTTCAGAGAGCTATGCCCTACCACGTGGTCCTATCTCGTAGGGACCCTTAATATGCTTACCAGTGAAGCCCTTAGTAAAGTGATCTGTTGCAAAGGTTCTTCCAGTCAGTCACACCGTTTTAATTCTTGTACTAAACTTCCTATTTCCATTTCCAAGTGCCTGTATTTCCATATCAACCTTGCCTTGTTATGGCAGTGTTACGTGAATGGCTGTGTTTAAATAATTACATAAAATCGTTTGTTCAAGGCTTCTTTGGCACCCTCTGTGCTCGCCTTGTCCTATGCATATTTTACTGTGTCCTTACTGGCTATTAATTCGTAAATCTCTCCATTTACAGAGGGTTTGTCAGGCGTGGAAATCTTTCTTGACTGTGCCTTGTATCAGCATCGTCACACTGACGGATATACCTTCAAGTTTTCCCAGTTATAATTAACCTCTCAGGCCTTGCCTTCCTGATTATTCCATTTCATCTTCTGATAGTTCATTTCATGTAAATACACGTAATTTTAAACTTGCCCAAACGTGTTTACTCACAAATACCTTGTGATTAGAGCCCTCAGCTCAGTTAAATTCCCCATTTTTTCATGTTTTTTTTACAATTTCCTGAATCAACAGCAGTCAGATTTTATACAAAAATAGAGGTAAGTAACGAAATCATTCATTTAGAGTCTGTAAATCGTAAAAATAGCGACAAAACCTTAGATCTTGCAAGGTTGCAGAATTGAACTTCACCCCTCTTTTGCAACTTGCCGTAACAGCAACTAGCGAAGCTAGGCTGGGTGCGAGACAAAGAAACGAACCTTTAGAGTAAAATCCGCAAGCACACAGTCAAGGAGTTCTACCCGGTGAGTATTTTTATTTTATGTTGGGATGGGCAGTGAAATTGTGACTGAAAATAGCAACAGGGAAACGTTAGTCACGTGCATGCAATCCAGTCATCGAGAAGAGAGTTAGTAGCCGTTACACAAGTTTTGAAAGCCCCTGCATGAGGGCCTGCATGTTTTCACATAGCCAAGCTAGGGAATTACGAAGTGTTGAAAAAAGGAAATAGTACGTGTATTTCCTCCTTGTTATCCAGACAATTTGTCGTCTTGGAATTTTAGTTAATCGCATGATTAGGTCCCACGTGGGCCAGCCAGCATATTTCGTACCGCTGGAACTCAGAGAGTTTAATCTCTCTCTCTCTCTCTCTCTCTCTCTCTCTCTCTCTCTCTCTCTCTCTCTCTCTCTCGTAGAGGTTAGGAATCCGTTAGGCAAACGCATAATTCCTCATCATAGAGTAAAATCTCAGAAAGGCGCAAAATTTGTTCAGACCATGTGAGCAAATAAACGTGCTTCATATTTTCATTTGTACACATCCCTCCATACAGCACTGCACGTGATAAATTATATTTCATTTCAAAGAGTTTCCATTCAATAACCACCCGCTATTTCATCAATAAGCATAAGGAACTTTGTTGTTGTTTATTTGTGGTTATCTTTCGTTTTCTTAAAGTCCGCTGTGATCACGTGGTCTTCACGTCGTTCCCAGGGTAATTTTAGGTAAGCCTAAGAGAAACTTTTTATATTTGGGTTCCTCTAAGTAAACTATAAGAGGGATAATATGTTTGTATAAGCAGGGTCAGTCTCGGAAATATTCCCTCGATTGTCATTGTCCTTTGTTGCCAGGTGCGTACCAGGCGACCTTAAGCTGTCAGCTACTGAGCCAGACACAAACCCAAGTGGTTCCCCAGACTGAACAAATACAACCTTTTCCGGGCATGTGCGAGGAATGCTAAAAATATGGAAAGGCAAATTCGTACGCATGTGAACTTAGGCAAACAGCGCCCGCGCATGGTAGAATTAAGTTTTGAACCTCTATTAGATTGGAGGAAAAGGCTCTTATTAGGGTTGGCAAAATACTCACATTTATCAGTGTAACTTACAAGTAATAAAACTTTGTAATTCATCCGCCTATCGGCAACGAAATTATCACTCCTAAAAAAAATAGGTAGAAGTGTATTTCTAAAACAGCTGGTTTCTAAACCACCAATTTGTATCAGTACGTAAACCTTACCTCTGCGCCAGTATCCCAGTGTCTCTCAAAGCATTATTTTTTTTTTCTTTTAAGGTTTACACGATGTTTTTTTTTTTTTTTTTTTTTTGAGTTATTATTCTAAGAGTGTCACGACGCTCACTGAGTTCCCGAACCTAACCCGTATTTGAACTCCCCTAAAAGGAAGTTTTTTCTTATCACAAGAAAACCCAAATTCTCGGGAACGGGCAAACGCTCCCCAAACCAAACCCAAATTTGCGCCCTAGCCGGCCTTGTCTGTGCGCGAAATAAAACCAAACTTCCTACGTCCTCCGGGACAAAACTAAACCAGTTCCCTCGGAACAAATCCACGACCTACGAGGCAAAACCACTACAAGGAAATTCTCGGGAGTGGGCAAACCCATCCCGAACCAAGCCTTAAGATTCATGCGATAAATCCGGCCAAGTCCTACGAGACAAAATCAAAACCAGTTCCTGCGAACAAATCACGTCCTACAAGGTGACAAAAACCCCAAAAAATAGCCAGATAGAATACAATTTACGTCTTTCGAGACAAATCATCCCGAACCACTACAAGGTATTAAAATTTATTCATCAAGAACAAACAAAGTCTTATTCAGATATTAAAAATTCATTCATCACGAACAACTACGTCTTATTTAGATATATTACAATTCGTTCATCAAGAACAAATTAAGTCTTATTCAGACATATTAAAATCCATTCATCACGAACAACTACAGTATGTCTTATTCAGACATTAAAATTCGTTCCTCACGAACAAACTAAGTCTTGTTCAGACATTAAAATTTGTTCATCACGAACAAACTAAGTCTTATTCAGATATATTAAAATTCGTTCATCACGAACAAACTAAGTCTTGTTCAGACATATTAAAATCCGTTCATCACAAACAACCATGTCTTATTTACATGTATTAAAATTTGTTCATCACAGAAAAACAAACTTTTCAGAAGTCTTTATTCAGTCTTTTAGACATACTAAAAGTTCATCATGAACATTCATCAGACACCCTGAAATTTGAGTCTTTTCAGACATATTGATTTTCTAAAGGTCAGACCCATTTAAAATTATCTCAAGTTGTCTACGGCATCCAGAATCCAGAAAAGTGAGGACTTCAAGTTCTATCTGGAAAGGACATGGGACTGTCACAAACTGCCAAGTCTTGTTCTGAAAGAAAGGAGAAGAAGGCAGAAAATTTGTTTATAAACTCGAAAGGAAGAACAAAAAGAAGAAGAAGAAGGAAGAGCAAAATCTTATTCAAGATAGGCTGGATAGACTTGCAAAGAGAAGAGCACGCAAGACAGGAGAAAAAGTTAAGTATACCTTAGTTTTACAGACCACTGAATTAACAAACTCCTAGTCTCCTAAGGTTCAGACATATGGTTAAAATCAACGGGACCTTTCATCACAAATAGCGAACCATGTCTTATAAATTCTTCTAACTCTTTCATCAGCCGGCCGCGGGAATTGAACTCCGGCCCATCTTGTCTGAAGCTCATCACAGAAAAAACAAGAAGTCTAGGCTTTCAAACCCATATTAAAATTCGTTTCTCCATCATGAACTCAGCCTCACTGCCCAGACTGAGGCTTAGTGGCTCAGTCGGGCAGAAAGGGTCCGTGCGCCAGACCATTTTCCCAACATTATATACAGACCAAGTTCATAGATGCCTTACGTGTAACTTTATTAAGGAATCTGATGTCATTGCAAAGATGATGAGTTGTAATTTATTATGTTATCTTAAAAAGTCCCTAAAGCAATATCAAAATACTTATAACGAGTTGAAGTTAGCTGTAAAGTGTTTAGCTTTTTCTTAATATGATGAGGGGGTGGAAGGGTAACTCTTGCAGCAGTTCACTAAACTAGGAAAGAAGTAAAAGGCATAACAGATATAGACTAAATATTTCTTATTATATAAAAGATGTCATTCTCATACAATATTAATGAATGAGATTAAATTAGAACTAGGTGTTGGTTCAGTTTTTTTATGAATTGGACAGTGATTTAATTTCATTATAGTAACACATATAAAAAGACATCATTGGCCTATATAACAAATTCTCTGTATCACATGGAAATATTATTTTAGATTTTTATTGTGTGATTTGGATTCAGCACATTGAAAACTATAAGACTTAAATAATTTAATATTCTGTCAGAGCTCAGATTTCCCAGATGAAATTTTTACATGTCACAAAACTGGAGCTAACCTGTCAAAATCCTTGGTCGGAAGATATTCACCATTTTGGTGAACTGGACAGTCTCCGCCGACAAACTGTTGTCTTTGTTTTAATGGTAAACATAAAGAAAAAGCAGGCATTAGTTTATCGTGTCAAAAGTTTTTCTGGCAGAGCCATTTTGGTCAGCAAAAATATATATATATATTAGACACTAATATCTATTGTTTTATGTATGTATGTTATTTTTACACATATATATATACAGTATGTATATATATATATATATATATATATATATATATATATATATACTGTGTATATATATATATATATATATATATATATATATATATATATATATATATATATATATATATATATATGTGACCTGAAAACTATGGATTAGATATGTGTCTTTATGTTATTTCCCACCTTCAAAATCCTGTCCCTAACTGAATTGAATTGAAATGCATTGGATTAGACACTTTCTGTTGTTTAGGTTATTTTTACACCAAATGGATGTATGAATATACACTTTGAAATGCATTGACAGTTTCAACCAACTTACCATCTGGGCTAGAACACTGTGTGGGTAAGACATCACTAGCACCAAAGGGGGTGGGGTTGGCTGTGGGAATGGGGTGAAATGTAAAAAATACAGAGAACGACAGATATTAGTGTCTAATCCATAGTTTTTGAGCTTGCTGAGATGAATAGTGACACTCCTGATGCCCGTTAAGTCTAAGCTCAGCCCCATAAAGGAGGGGGTGGGAAGTGGTGACATGCAAAAATAACCAAAAATTACAGATATTAGTGTCTAATCCGTATTTTTCAAGGTCGCTGAGATTAATAGTGACAACCCCAATGCTCTTCAAGTCCAAGTTCATCCCTGATTGGAAAGGGGATTAGAAGAGGGTGGGAAGGTGGTGACATGTAAAAATAACCAAAACAATAGATATTAGTGTCTAATCCATAGTTTTTGAGGTCCCTGAGAAGAATAGTGACACCCAATGCCCTTTAAGTCCAAATTCATTTCAGTTAGGGACAGGATTTTGAAGGTGATGACATGTAAAAATAACAGGAAAAGACAGATATTAGTATCTAATCCATAGTTTTCAAGGTCACTGAGATTAATAGTGACACTCCTGGTCCCCTTCAAGTCCAAGTTCAGCCCTGATAGGAAGGTGGGGTTGGGAGGGGGTGGGAAGGTGGTGACATGCAAAAATAACTGAAATGACAGATATTAGTGTCTAATCCATAGTTTCCGAGGTCCCTGAGAAGTCTAGTGACACTCCCGATGCCCTTTAATTCCAAGTTCAGCCCCCAATAGGGAGGGGGTGAAAAGGGTGGGAAGGGGGTGACATGTAAAAATAATCGAAAACGACAGGTATTAGTGTTTAATCTATCATTTTTTAGGTCAATGAGAGGAATAGTGACACTCCCAATGCCCTTCAAGTCCAAGTTCAGCCCTGATAGGAAGGGGGGGTTAGAAGGTGACTTGTAAACATAACCGAAATGGCAGATATTAGTGTCTAATCCATAGTTTTCGAGGTTGCTGAGATAAATAATGAAACTCCCGATGCCTTTATCCCAAGTTCAGCCCAGATAGGAAAGGTGGGGGGTGAAAAGTGGTGAAAAATAGTGTCAATAATGACAAATATTAGAGTCTAAGCCATAGTTTTCAAGGTCAGTGAGATGAATTGTGACATTCCCAATGCCCTTGAAGCCCAAGTTCAGCACCAGTAGAAATAAGAAGGGGTGAAAAATAAAATGTTGAAAACAACAGACATTAGTGTCTAATCCATAGTTTTCGAGGTCACTGAGATGAATAGTGGCACTTCAGAATCCCTTTAAGTCCAAGTTTAACCCCAATAGAAATGAGGGGTGAGAATAGGTGACAAATAAAATTTCAAAAACGACAGGTATTAGTGTCTAATCAATAGTTTTTGAGGCTGCTGAGATGATTATACTGTATATACTATCTGACCAGCCCGGTGATGCCTGGAAAAACTCTGAATACAATCAATAAACTCTCTTTCTCTCTCTCTCTCTCTCTCTTTTCTCCTCCCAACAACCCCTCTACTCTCTCTCTCTCCTTCCTCTCCCTCTCACTCTCTCTCTCACATTCTCTCCCTTTCCTGTTAAGATAGTTGCTTCAGTTACAGTTACATTGCCCAACATTTTTGAGATTTTATATTTCACTCACTCTCATTCCCTATTTCTATCGGGGCTGAACTTGGACTTAAAGGGCATTGGGAGCAACACTATTCATCTCAGCAGCCTCGAAAAATATTGATTAGACACTAATATCTGTTGTTTTCTACATTTTATTTTTCACCCCTTCTCACAACCTACCCCCTTTTCTATCAAGGCTGAACTTGGACTTAAGGACATCAGGAGTTTCATTATTCATCTCAGCAACCACAAAAACTATGGATTAGACACTAATATCTGTAGTTTCTGTTATTTTTACATGTCACCACCTTCCCACCTCTTCCCACCACCCTTCCTATCAGTGCTGAACTTGGACTTACAGGGTATCAGGAGGGTCGCTATTCTTCAAAGTGACCTTGAAAAGTATGGATTAGACACTAATATCTGTCATTTCGGTTATTTTTACTTGACACCCACTTCCCAACTCCTCCCTCCTATCAGTGCTAAATGTGGACTTGAAGGCATTGTGAATGTCACTATTTATCTCAGCAACCTTGAAAGCTATGGGTTAGACACTAATATCTGTCTTTTTTTATTATTTTTACATGTCACCCTCTTCCCACCCCTTCTCACCATACTCCCTATTGGGGCTGAACTTGGACTTAAAGGGCATTGGGAGTCACTATTCTTCTCAGGGACTTTGAAAACTACGGATTAGACACTAACATCTGTCGTTTTGGGTATTTTTACATGTCAACCCCTTCCCACCCCCTCTTCCTATCAGGGATGAATTTGGACTTGAAGGCATTGGGAGTTTCACTATTCATCTCATCGACCTTGAAACCTATGGATTACATACTAATATCCGTTGTTTTCGATTATTTTTTCATGTCACCCTCTTCCCACCCCTTCTCACAACCTCCCTATTAGGGGTGAACTAGGACTTAAAGGGCATCGAGAGTGACACTATTCTTCTCAGGGATCTCGAAAACTATGGATTAGACACTAATATCTTTTGTTTCAGATATTTTTACTTGTCACCACCTTCCCACCCCCTTCTAACCCCCCCTCCTATCAGGGCTGAACTTGGACTTAAAGGGCAACGGGGGTGTCACTATTCTTCTCAGGGACCTTGAAAACTATGGATTAGACAGTAATATCTGTTGTTTCACTTATTTATACATGTCACCACCTTCCCACCCACTTCTTACCTTACCTTCCTATCAGGGCCTGAACTTGGGCTTGAAGGGCATCAGGAGTGTCACTAATAATCTCAGTGACCTCAAAAACTATGGGTTAGACACTAATATCTGTCATTTTCAGTTTTTTTTTATATGTTACCCCATTACCACACCCCTCCTATTGCAGCTGAACTTGAACTTGAAGGGACTGGTAGTGTCATTATTCATCTCAGTGACCTTGAAAGCTTTGGATTAGACACTAATCTCTGTTATTTTCGGTTATTTTTACATTTCACCTCCTTTCCACACCCACCCCACTTTGGTGCCATTGATGTCTTACCCCCACAGTGTTCTTTCCCAGATGGTGAGTCATATGTATACCAAGTTTGGTTGAAATTGCTCAAAGTGTTTCAAAGTGTATGTAGAACATACACACACGCATACATGCATCCATTTTTATTCATAATAAATTTATATATATATATATATATATATATATATATATATATATATATATATATATATATATATATATATATATATATATATATATATAATTAGGAACCAGTTACTCATTGTATTGGACGATCGTCTCACTAACGAGAGAGCCAGGTTCTAATACTGGTTTAACAGGAATCATTTAAGCATGATCCATTGAAACGTATTTTCTCCTTGTTTGCCTGAACACCAAAAAAACTATCAATTCTTCAGGTGCCCACAGGAGACCACTTGACACCATCACGCACAGTTCTCCTGAAATGGACTAATCAGGCAGGCAAGGCCTGAGAGGTTAATTATAACTGGGAAAACTTGATGTCTCTCCGTTCATGCTGATGCAAGGCACAGTCAAGAGAGATTTCCTCTAACAAACTCTCTGTAAATGGAGAGATTTATGAATTTTCCCAGTTATGGACATCATTAAAATATAACCCAATCCTATCACAGAGGGTCCAAAAATTAATTATAATGATCTTATTCTGAAACACAGCCATTTACAAACACTCTCATGTTCTTGATATGGAAATAGGCAATTTACCTGGAAGAGGTGGCTTACTAATGGCGGTGGAGGAGGGCTATGCAGTTTCCAGTAAGAATTTCCTAATTTTATTCAGATAGGACCACGTGGTTGGGCATTGCACGTTTGAAGGAGGCAAAATGGAAGGGAGAGATGTCTTTTTTGTCCAGCTGTGTATAGTATTGTTCTTAAATTCCTTCGAAAGATTCAACCTCATTAAGGATTCATCCACAGGTAGAGGGGTTGGTGTCATTTACCTATGTGCATGCATCATTTATGATTAAATATCCAGGTGTTCATGCCATATGTTCTTTATCTTAATCCGTATCACTGTCTCTATTCTGCCACCATATACTTAGTCTCCTCACAACCTCGTGCATTTAAACAAAATTCCGCAGTGTCACAAGTTCGAGAAGAGAAAGTTGAAAGGGATATACAGAGTGCGAAATTGAAGGAGGGACCGATTTCCTTCTGCCCTTATTTATCCAAAATGCACTGTTTATTTTCCAGCTTTGAAATAAGTGTTTAGTGACTGGGATGTTGATTCAAGAAATCGTAAAAATGTATGTATGTATGTATGAAAATATATATATATAATATATATATATATATGAGGGCTCTAATCATATATATTTATATATATATAATACACATTATATATAAGTTTAAAATTATGTATATTATATATATAAATGAACTACCAGGATATGAAATGGACTATAATCAATCAGGCACATGTGGCCTGAAATCAGGTTAATTCTAACTGGGAAAACTTGGTCAAGGTCATAAAAAAGAAGTCGGAACCTGAGGACAACTGCATGCAAGGAATTTGCTGTCAAGGTAGTTGCTTGCATACCAAACCCTTTGTAAATGGAACTTTATGACTTAGCAATGACCTCAGGTACCAAATTCTTTCATTACTTGTACAAGGCCTAGTGGGAAGCGCCTGCCAAAGTTGAAAGACCTTGAACACGATCCTGATTTTATGTAAAATTATTTAAACCACAGTGCTTGTATGTTGATTATTTCATCTTATTCACTTAGAAGGCATAATTGAAATGAAATGCTGTCAACTGGGTCATTTACCTTGGGAAGAAAACACGGCTGGTATGCAAGCAGTTAATTGCCCAGGTAATTCCTTGGTTGCTAAGGTTCCAGCTTCACTATGACTTGTAAGAATACTGGGCAGGGTCCCTTACCTTTCAATTGAAAGACCTGAGTTCGATCCATTGAGTCAGAAGGAGGCAGGAATGGAAGGGATAGATGTCTCTATCTATATAGCTATGTCTCCATATAT
>NC_089750.1:36620052-36642552 GCF_040412425.1 Macrobrachium rosenbergii | reverse complement strand
CGAAGGCCTCAGGTCAGTATGGCTTCTCACGGAGACAAGGGGGCATCGTACCCAGGCGATGGGCTGGCTTTGCCGCCGGATATCGTCAGGTGCGTGCGTAAATGAGCTTTGATGGGCGTGCTATATATGAAGTATGAATATTCCATTTTGAAAACAGGCTAAACATTGGGGGCCTAGATGGCTTTGTGACAGGACCCGCTTGGTTGGAGGACTTTTGAGTACTGCCTGTGAGGTCAGCTGGAACTTCATTTCCAAGAAAACCTGAATGGGTTTAATTAACTTTGTTTAACACGTACCGATTTATTTTTATCTGCTGTCTCTTTTTTTATTGACGATTTTACCATGTTTAATTATGTGCATTTCTTTAGGGGTTGGTAACGTGGGAAGCATCCCACATTTATTTTTTCTCTGTGCCTCTTTTTAAAAGCTGTGTTTTTCCCTTTGTTTCCTCAGATGTATTGAATTAGAGGTCAAACAGATGGAGGGGAATGTGACTTATCATGACTTCGGTCATGCTGACTTATTTTAACTCTTATGTTGTAGAGACTCATTTAGTGGAAGTTGATTGCACCATGTTCTGGGACGTAGATATTCCCATTTCATTTTTTTTTATTTCATTTCAAACTACTTGCCATGTTAGATTACTGAATATATTACATTTTTGTAGTCATGTTTTTGCTATTCTTCCTTAGTTCAGTTAGTGACTTGGATAACGAGAGAGAGAGAGAGAGAGAGAGAGAGAGAGAGAGAGAGAGAGAGAGAGAGAGAGAGAGAGAATGTGCTGATCCAGTACACAAACTGGCCATTGCTGCCGGAGAATCTTTGAGAAATAAGTTGATATGACATTGTTCTTAAAACAGATGTAGAAGGAGGTTATGACCATTCTGACCTTGTATAATAGGGCATAGCATATATATATATATATATATATATATATATATATATATATATATATATATATATATATATATATATATATATATATATATATATATATATATATATGTGTGTGTGTGTGTGTGTGTGTGTGTGTGTGTGTATGTGTGCGTGTTTGTGTGTGTGTGTGTATACAGCACCAATATCGCATTGATATTCGAAGTAGTTCTGGTCAGAATTTTTTAATAGTTCCGGCCAGTTCCTGTTTCGACCAGAACTTAATAATCTGGCTTAGTTCCAAACCTATTGATGTCATTATCATGATGAGGGACTTTTAACAGCAGTAACTTCCTATCAAAATCATTCTCCAAGTCAGAGATTTATCATTCCTGCACCTGTCTTATGAACAAATACAAGACAGAGCTGATAAACTAGAACATCATTCCTGGTCCACTAAATTACATCTCACCACATGCACAGCACAATTGTAAAGGAAACTGACGGTCATCTCCCCTTTCAAGTCACTTTCAATAATCTTTCCTCCCTGCTGTGAACCATAATATTAGAGACAGCTTACCATTAGCTGGAACTGAACTTATAGAGTCGCCATAGTGCCATGACCGGTAGAATAGCTCCCAAAACTAACCTGTTATCAATAGTTTAACTGCAAGTACGTTACTTCGTAACAAATGACCAACGCAGAAATTTAACCAAATTCTTATCGATCGAACATAATAATTCAGGTAGACTCTTTCTGACTAGTAGGTCATGGTAGTGGTCTTAACTTACTGGAGCAAGGAACTTTAGTCACGCTAACGTGAAATGTTTTTACTGGGATGCAAAACTGTAACCTGGGAAAATGTCATATTGAGATACCTATGAGACATGCTACGGGGATGTTCGTAGAAATCTGCGTGGACAATATGAAAACCATTGTTAGAGAATCCACGTCCAGCCTGAAACTCAGATGGCAGCAGCCTGCTAATCCGAAACACCTCAAACAATGAAGTGAGACGAATGTCGGAGTTATGGCAATGACAGAAACACGGTGATTCTGTATCCTAATGACGGGACTCTTGCTCTGCCTTTTCACAATGCATAACTGCAATTGCCTTTATGTGTCTCACTTTTTCTTTAACAGTACATTTTTTCTTGCTTTTTATAGTTATTAATACCTCTATGTCAGCTTTATTGTCTATCTGGATTGAAGATCGGCTGATACTGGACATGCCAGTGGCCTGTTTTGGATGATCATGTAAGGTTACCGTGGAATTTTATTTTCTTGCATTATTTATGCTTCATTCTGTCCCATTTTGTTTCTTGAGTTCAGCGTTATCACCATATTAACTCCATTGTTATTATTATTAGAAGTATCACTATTAGCATTAGTAGTATTCTTCACTGTATTGCGTTTTGAAACATAAAGAAAAGTAAAGCATATCATTATTTTTATAATGGACTATAATCCAACAGACATAAACGACTTCACTTTAAAAGAAACTAATCCGTACTCCCTTCCATAGAGAACCAGAGATCCAGTTCAAGTAAAAAATGCGCCGAAGTTTCTTCGGCACAATCGAGTTTTCTGTTCAGCGTATGAAACTTTCAGCCACGGCCCGTGAAAATCTTAGCCGCGGCCTATGAAACTAAGCCACAGTCCGGTGGTGGCCTGTGTTGTTGGTACTATAGCGGTGCCGGAAGTTCGATTATGGCTGACTTTAACCTTAAATCTCATAAAAACTACTGACGGTAGAGGGCTGCAATTTGGTATGTTTGATGAAGGGAGGGTGGATGAGCAACATAACAATTTGCAGCCCTCTAGCCTCTGTAGTTTTTAAGATCTGGGGGCGGACCTTTCACAGAAATCTAAAATCAGTGAGTTGCTATCCCAAAATAGATATTTATACTCGGAAATGGCTAATGCAATTAAATCAGACGGCTTTTTCTCTCTTTACTGGAACAAGGCCAGCACAAGCCAATTTTCAAGGCCCGTGACGTAACATAAATAGCCGTGCATCTTTTAAATTCTGCATGGGTAAGAACAATATCATTTTGGTAAAAGATCAGCTCCAAGAGGTAATAAAAAAATTAAATCCAAGACCAATGAGCAACCAGATAGCCTATACATTAAAAGACAACTGCGTTTTTATCATAGACTCCATTAGACCTTGTGGAAGTTACTTATATTGCAGACATCCGCAGTTGAGTTTTAGATAAGTCTGGGTCAAGACCAAACATCACTGATAACTGAGCAAATGGAAAGATTCCTCGCTACGATCCAAAACAAAAAAAATTATTATCGGACAAAAAAAAAAATGCAGATAATCTCGTGAATGAAATTACCATTTTGGCACAAATCAGACAACAAGACACGTTTGCGTTAGAATGAAAAATTATTCTGAGTAAGATATTGTCTACAAAGGACATCGAGATCTCTACAAGAGAAAGTTTTAGAAAGAAAGGCTTTGGCTGCAGAGAAGGTTTGGTCTTCATTTCAGGAGCTGCTCGCATTTCAAAGATCTCAAATGGAGATTCGTCGTGATGTTCTGTTTCGTGACAACCAGTGCAAACTTCTGTCTGGAATTCTACGAGGGTGTGATGTTTGCGTTTTTAAACAATTAGTAAAGAATCCAAAATATAGGAAATACATTTTCTAACCAGGACCTGAATACCATGTGAACGTTGTCATGCCACTTCAGGTAAGGAAACTAAAGTGTTCCAAGTAAATAACACAAATACCATTAAATGATTATCATACTATTGCGGTAAAAGGGAGAAAAGGACCAGAAATTCCTCTTCATTTAGCATCCTAACACGAAATCTCACTTAGGACACGAGTCCTCTCCTTATTTTGTCTGTTCTCCTGATTTGATTACACGCCCCCCTGGTGACACGTCGTGGGGCGTCCTAAGGACCCGGCAGGATTCTCCGAGGGCACCATAGGAGCCATACGATCCATCAACTGGTGTAAAGAGCGCAGGGGTATCCTACCCACGATTCCTACAGTTTGTTTAAGTCAGTCTACCAGGAAAATGAGATTTTCTCGCCTCTTTTTCACACCTATTTCGCGTCACTTATTGGCACGTCCTTAAACAGCGGCGAACCTTCGCTTAGGAGAACCTGTTTGGGACGATCGTCCGATTTATAGGATTACGGATGCCGGATAAAAGGTCATAAAAGGATTATCTGGAGGATATGTCAGACGAGAGATAATAAATACACGGGTTTGTTGCTGACCCGGAGGTATCCTTATTGCGAAAGTTGAGGATAACTTGAATACTGCAAAAATCTTCTTTCGTCTTTGTTGTTGATTAACAACGCTGATTCGCTGGGTTAGGCAAATATTACAGGGTAACATCTGAAGATGGTGAAGTGTGGCTTCCTGTTTAGGTATCGAATAAAAATTTTGGTATCTTAATCCCAAACCTACTAAAAAAAACTAGAATTAAACAAATAAACTTAAAACCAAGTAAAAGAGTATGCGAGTGTGAATATATATGACAGGAAATTTGCGTTTTATACACGTCTTTTGTTAACAATAGTTGCAGGCTTAAGACTTTGTCATTTCTACAAAGGACTGCACGATGCAAAGATAGAAACGAACTGAATTGGATGTTACATGAGACTCCTCTGTTTAGGTATCCGTGTCATGACACCTAACAGCATATCAAATTCGTATGCGCCTCTTTCCTTGATTTACAACATTCATAAGTTAATCGTTTTGGAACTTCCAGTAAAAGGGGCTATTATTTTAATATTTTTCAAAATGTGTTTACTGAATATTTTTCCACGCGGAAATAAGAAGTTCAGACAAAAAAAGTCATTTCATTTGGGGGTACAGTTCAGAAGCTTCCTTAACGGCACATTCACAAAAAATTCATGCAACAATTTCGTGTCTGACAATCCTTGAATATCACTGACTGGTGTCATTGGTCAAAGCGCTTGCTGGGGCTGATGAAGGGAGACGACATAAACGGGCTTTGGACGGAAGTTCTTTGCCATGTAATAAATTTAGTTCGAAGTCCATAGCCAGCGACTTTTGTGGATTGTTGAAAACAATCTTTGACAAGGCCTATCAGTGTTTATGCTGCTGGCGTACGTTTATCGACAACCTGGGGGCAGATTTTAAATAAGTGGTTAATTAGATCCTACTTGAATGGTTTACCTAGGTCATTATGTACATCAATTGTTTGGGCTCAGAGTCTCCTAAAAGTCCATAAATGTAGGTAAAGATTAACTTTTGTATGAAAGAGACAATTAGCAGTACACTAGACTTAAATAATTATCATTTGTGTAATAAGCAGAGCAAGGGTTTTTACGTCACAAATGGAGTGTAGCCATACCATAAAAATGACGGTAATATTCTTCAGTGTCTAATTCATTGCAGCTTATGCTGCTGAAATAAATGTTATATCTGAAGGACTTCATTTTTAGAATATTTTATTGTGGCTAATGCAGAATTTTATCCATTGCGTACTTCGACTGGTCATCTTGAACTTTTAAGTTTATGATTTTGCAATTTAGAACTACGATAAATTACGACAACTAATGCACTTTAAAGTGATATGAAATGAATGTTCTAATATGAAAACTAATTTTACAAAGACTGATCAAAGAACTATATGTAAGCAAGTTCTTGATAGACAATCAAAATTTACCTTGTTTTCTTATGATTTATAGTTGGTTTAAACAGGAGCAAGCTAAATATCGCTGGAGATGAAGTTTACGTACCTTTACATAGCGAAGAAGAATTTACATGCCTCAGATACCCTATTTTTGACAAATATCTTTTTGCAGCAGAGTACAGACATTAATTTTTGTTTTTAAATAACTTCACTTCGTCATTTTGTCCTTTTATTTTTACTTTTTTTTTGTAAATTTTTCTAAGCATGCTTTGAAATGATACTAAAATTACAATCATAACATGGCCTGTAACATTAACATAGACCATCTTAAGAAATAAATCGCTAAACAAATTGCCAGTAAAGAAAAAACATTGATCTCTTACGTATGCTTTTTTTGAACAACAGCCGGCATAATTAAAACAATCATCAGAGGTAGAAGCAAAATATATTTTAAATGAAAGTCATTTTCTTGCTCTTCTGCGTGGCATGAAAAAATCTGGTATGTATTGTCTCACTCTCAACTAATATTTTTTAAGGCAATGTAACGACATGTTTGTTTTTGGTTAACTTCGGCTAGTCATTTTAAACGTTTTTGTTAAAATGATACCAAAATCAGTATCAGGAAGAAAACAAACTCTACAAACTCCGATCAAAAAGAAATATTGCCAAGGTCAACTGCAGCCAGTGAGAGATGACACCTCCGCGCCAAAGTGATATAAGAATACATATTTGTAATCATCAACAATATTCCTATGACGCTCCGGGTAAGGTCTTGCACCTTCTTCTTCCCACGAATATAGGAATTTTTTCCATGTCATAAGGTATCCAAATTTCATGTCTCAGTCTAATACCTATTTTGTAAGTTAGACCCAGTATTATTATTATCTATCTTCTTTCTTTGCGCTTTGATATGATATGAAATAGCAACGTTTTTATTATTTCTGAAAAAGAAATACTCGCTCTATTATTTTTGTAAGAAAAAAAAAACTCTCTTTAATGGTATCCTTCCACTGCGATCATTTTATTATTGTAATGACAAAAGTTAGGTACGCGGAAAGCAGGACAAAACATAACCACACATTCATATCCATTAGTCGAAATTCTGCTCTGTATGGATATATAGTCTCCGTTAACTCTGACAAGTAGCCACAAGGAACCGCACAAAGCCGCCAACAACCGCAAAGAGCCCCGTCGTCCAATCAAGAGACCTTTGCTAGTTGTCTGATCTTCTCAGAGCTGTTTGTTCCACATCGACGGCGTAATTGGCAGCTGCACTGTTTGTTCGACCACCGACAGTTGTCACTGACCCTTAACGTAATCATATAAAACAATGTCTTTGGCGCTTTTAGGATTCGGTGCCAAAGCTCGGCTCGGTTTTCCTCATTCTGTAAATTTTTTGGACTGCCTACCACACTGTCACCGGTTCTGGTAGGATAACCCGGTTCCAAATGGTTACTGAACTTTTTCCCATATTTAGATATAAGTCTTGTCATTTTGTTTTCCTCTACCGGAAATTCTACTACTTTTCTTCCCTTGGCCTCCTTACGTTTCCCTGTATTGGTTTACGATAGATATTTTCCTTTTCTGCCAAGCAATTTTTCCCAGTAATCTGTAAGATCATTTTGCTCCTAAGTGATCTTTTAATAACATAGACCATTCCTTAAGTAAAGGTAAGTGCTGTTCGGGCAAATCAGTAAATCAGTAGACTAGTGCTGACGTATTAAACTCGAAACAAACCTCGCTTTTTTTTTTTTACATTGAAAATTGTCTCCACAGGAGCGAAAGTGTTCAAAATGATTTGTTGAAGCTAGCCAGAAGCAAGTGTCAATACTCTGCCTTAAAAATGTTATTTGATATTAAAGTACTAGAGATCGGTTATTTTCACACCTTACTACATCTGCTGAATCATATGAATAATCATTACGCAAAACCCGTTTTATAAGGACAAAGAAGCAAATGGCTAGAGACTAAAAGCTAACAGATTACTGGGAATTCCTTTTGTGCCAAGTAGCAATTACAGAGATCGTCTACTTGTTGTTTCCTTCTCCACTGGATGTACTTCAGATGTCGACTTGTACTGTATGTAATAATCGGCTGCTGAACCTGAAGAGCGTTAAGTTTTGCCTTGTTTGTTAAAGGAATGCACATTTGATTTTATACACTTCAAAATGATAACAACTGAAGTCAAATAGCGTTTTTTTTCTTCTTTTCTTTACCTGATTCAGTAGGTATTCGGGAAGGAAACTGTCGCTGATAAACAACTTTTAGTCTAGCAAATAAATATAAAATGATTGACATATGTATTTACTCTCTCTCTCTCTCTCTCTCTCTCTCTCTCTCTCTCTCTCTCTCTCTCTCTCTCTCCTTACAACGCACTTATCCCACCTCAGTGTCTACATACCTTCACCGCAATACCGGAGATATTAGTAATTCCCAAATGACACGGTATTTACAGTCGGTTGGAAAAAATGCTGATCCCATTGACAAGTTGAGTTACGGCCCCATAGAACCGACATGAACCGACCTCCCTATTAGGGGCTGAGGTTGCAAGACTTATGGGTTGTTGAAGATGCCTGCTTTGTATTTCTAATACCACCAACCGTCAATTACTGCAAAGAGGCTGCACATTTTCCAATCATTTTTTATTCATGAAGCCATTTTCCTTGTTAGTGTAATAACAAAGTCGGTCAAATAGATCATCCAATACATCAATTATCATATATTTGTTAATCAATTTCCATAGAGTTTGAACGGCTTTTTTTTTTTTTTTTTTTGGCATTCTCCATCAACGAACTCCTATGTTTATCAATTCCCTCCACGAGGTTGTACCTTGGCGTATTCTTACCGTAGAGTCATCTAGCTTTTTGGACAGGTATATTGTCATCCGTCCACAGCTAAGTTTATAGCAACGGTTACAGTTTTATAGAGGTAAATTACATTCAGTGTCACCATTGTAATTACTATTACCATCAACATTATCCTTCATATTATTTCAAGTAATTCATGAGGCATTTATAAATCACACTTACAAAATTTCACCTAACCAAATTACCTCCGCAAATAATGCTTGTATTCCGGCCTGAAAACTTTAATACCTTCAAATATTAGAGACCTCCTTAACCATCTCCGAATGAATATATATATATATATATATATATATATATATATATATATATATATATATATATATATATATATATATATATATATATATATATATATATATATATATATATATATATATATATATATATATATATATATATATATACTATATATATATATATATATATATATATATATATATATATATATATATATATATATATATATATATATATATATATATATATATATATATATATATACGTATATATATATGTATATATATATATATATATATATATATATATATAATTTTTATTTATTTACACACTAGACTCGTCTAGCGCCCTGTATACCTGATGCATTAATTCTCCAAGAATTGCGTGAGTAAAGATAATTGTTTATAATTTTACATTCATTATTGTAATAGTAATTTAGGTGACATCGGATGACACCCGATGTCACCGTGCTCACTATATATATACAGGCACGGGTGTATGTCACCCATGTGAACGGTGTCATTGGTATGCGACTAGGCATTCATATTGAAAAGGTATATACTCTAAAAATAATCTCTTTTCCACAATGCCTTAAACCACACACACATCCATATATACTGCATATATATATATACATACATATATATATATATATATATATATATATATATATATATATATATATATATATATATATATATATATATATATATATATATATATATATATATATATATATATATATATATATATATATATATATATATATATATATATATATATATATATATATGCATTTATATATCATATAATGTATAATAAAGATAGATAAATTATATTGCATGAAGCATGTACATGTATGAGCAAATGGCACTTGTTCATTTCATGCAAATTGGTGGCCAAGCTGAAACTGATATATTCCTAGGAGTCTGGCACCAATAATTTCCCAGCTATAGGCTCCCCTCAGAAAATGCAGTGGCCAAAACTTCTCGAAAATAAGAGGACACCTTTGGAGAACTAAAACAGTACAGGAGCATCAACACTGTGTCTTACTCACCGAAGCATTATGTCCCAAAATTCCCCAGCTATCAAAAATGTTCCTTTTGACCAACAAAACGGCGTCTTTCTTCCAAAGTCTCGTCCATGTTATTCGAAAATTAGATAATAAAAGAGTGGAAATCCGAAGCCAGTCTGCAGACGAAGGGCAGCGTTTCTTTAGGATCGCAAACATTTGGAAGCGTCGTTCGTGTATGTACGGAATAATAGAAAGAAAAGTCTGAGGCTGAGACTCGAACCGTGAGTGAATCTATCGGGGGTGATCAAAGCTTTCTGAAAACTTCACAAAAAGGCCCGTTGTGGGTGTTTAGCCTCCTAATAGGTCATAACTTAGCTGTACAACTATTCTCATGCTAATACCCTCGGCTGCAATCCTTACGTCGTTCCCTCTCTCTTTTCTTCCTTCTCCGCCTATCCCCCCTCCCCACCCCTCAATCCCTCAGTCCCCTCTCACCTTCCACCAGTCTCTCTCAGCATCCCTTTCACTCCCCCTCCACGCCTCAGCAACGAGCACGTACTCACTCCCTAAGTTTCTTACCAACTTTCAAGATTTGGAAGCATTCGAAGCTCTTCCATTGTGTGTGGTGTCATAAAGGGATCATTAGTCAGAGTCATTGTTCATACATTGCAATAAATGAAAATAACAATATATTATAAAGTGACAAGAGAAAATCAAAACTAACGCCATTTAAGCAAGGAGCTGCTGTAACTGTCTTCGCTATAGATTTGCGCAATATCCTGCCAGTGGGCACATTTAAGTACTGTAAAGCTTCATGTTTTGGCAAGCAACATTTATTCTTTCCAGACTTCAAATATGAAAGCCATCGTTCTTCTCATTTTCACACGGCGGTTTTCAAGATGCGAGGTGCGCATGAAGATCAGAACGATGCATGGGCACGCGTTGATATATATATATATATATATATATATATATATATATATATATATATATATATATATATATATATATATATATATATATATATATATAGATAGATAGATAGATAGATAGATAGATAGATAGATAGATAGATATAATTATAATTACGTATAGATATGTATATGTGTATTTATATATAAAAAGCGTTTCATGAATAAATATGAATAATACTTTTACTACAATGGAACCCTTTTAAGAAAATATGAAATATGAAAAATTCAAAGTGTAAAGTTTTTATTTTATAAAATGTTGAACTGGAGTGGTTACGTGTTTTGTCATGAGTTAAAATAATGCCTCGTTCCTTATCTTTTGGTGGCAATATTTTTATATCTACGGTTGATATCATGATTGTTACCCGTCTGTTTTCCCTTTGATAGTAGCGAAATCTTCTTCCTCGCTGGAAACTATGTACGCGCTGCCAAATGAGACTTTTAGCTGACTAAAATTGAATTCTGTATTTATAGACGAGTATCCCAGCCCACTTATGAGGAATATTACAATAACAATCTGGTGATAATCAAGGACATTGCATAAGCTATCAGTTGTCACTGCACTTTTATGAACACTTTTATAATCCAGTAGTAGTAGTAGTCGTGAATATTTTAAAGAAATCCCAGAATTATCCTTTCGATCATTGTTAAATATCTCCTCATTTCATGGTTTCATTGAGCGCATTATAAAAGTATTTAGATATCAAATGGACCATAAGACACCTTACAATTAAGCAAAATAACTTGGCATTGATTATCTCTTTGTGAATTCAGTGTGCAGTCACTGTTAACTCATTTACCGTTTTCTTTCTGGGAGAAATACAGCAGAAATATTTTAGGCCAAAACTTCAACTTCTTTGCGCCGCATTCTGATGATCGATAACTTCATTTTTTAGTGCATACAGAGACTTAAGAAGAGTGCGTGTTCGTGTTTGTAATACCTGAATCTTTGCAAGATAAATCTCAAAAACAAAGCTAGTGAATAACGGCTATCGACAAACAAGTTAATTTTTTAACTATTTATTTTTTGCTTACAGTTTTTAATGAATGAATCCCGTTATTAGTCTTCGTGGCCGCCAACTCTTTCATCCTAGACCTAGATGTTTGGTTATTGACTGGAAAGCACTAATTTGAAAATTTAATTTAGCCACTTTATTGTTTAATCTGTCTCTTGACATTTCTAGTTGGTCACACTCTCTTTCTCGGAATTTCCTTTTATCTGCAGTCGAATTTGTTTACGGTTATCATTAACAAATAGTCGCATCAGTTATTAGTGAATGAAAATACGATTGCATTTCATAACGATCAACTGAGTACTTGTCTCGATACAAGTCAAGTTCCTTTAGTTGCATTCTCTTACTTTTTTTTTTTTTCAGTGATCTGAGATTACAGCCAGGTTGTTAGTGTGGTCAGATTACTATGTTAAACACCATAAACAGAGGGGTCTTTAGCAGCACTTGTGCTGCCAAAATTGTGTTATTAGCTCTCGTTATATGATGTTAAAAGCTGCGTGTTTAGCAACTCTGTCATGCATGTGCTTCCAGCGTTCATACCGCATCAAAACTTGGAGGCAATGCGAAGATAATTAACTAGCGCTCGATTTGAAAAAACAAATTTAATTATTTCGTAATAACTATGTAATGTCATCAAGGTCACTAATATCTCAGCCAGAATTATTTCAGGCAGATCATGCTAGCCACACTTTTCCAGTATTTCAATTTATGTATTTCAATAATTCATTCCCTTTGCTTCCTCCTTGAATGAATACAATTCCAGACTGAGTTATCCATTGGGGTGACTTGATGAAAGTCCATTTCTGTCGAAAAATATTTGGCTTTCTCCTTCCGAATTCAGTTCGACGAAGCGACTTCTTGCGTAACTGAGAAGATCGTCGCCCAAATGATTCACTCGTCAATGATATTTCGTGTTTCCCTTGTTGTGTCAATCACACATGAATTATAATACTCTGAATGATCAACTTCCAAGGAAAGGAACTCCGTCGAGCCTTTTCGACGCCGCGTCAGCAAAACGACTCGGCATTAAACACTCGGCGAAGCCTTCTAACTTGGTCACACTAGTTGTATTGAAGACCATCAGAGGACACCTGTACGTAAACACAGGATATTGTAAGGGTGTCATTCCCGTCTAACCCGACGAAAACGTCACCCTTATGTTGCCTTGTGGTATAGCACCGTCATGAGCGCTGTCTTCCAATTCACTTTACGCTCTAAGAACCGTCATTACCATTTATTAAAAAGCCATCAACGCGAGAGCACATCCTTTCGTTCAAAGACTAACTGCCTATGGCTAATTCAATGGCGGTTTTCACTTACTTTCGTTATTTTCCGATGAACTGCGTCCTTTGAGAGCCGATGGAAAATTAAGGGCCTGCGGGAGTTTGTTTAACAGTTTCTTTATTTATTCTTTCGGTGGCCGAGAATGTTTCCGCCTGAACTTTTATTGTTTGCTTTTAATGTTCTTTATCTGCTCCACGTTTTATGTCTTTCTGTTTTACTTTAGTAAAATATGGGACTCGTTTTCTTACGCTCAATTAGCTGTCAATATCTGAAGTGACTTTTTTTGTAGGAGATAGATTAAGTATTTTATGAACGGGATAATTGCTCAATAATGACTTCATGAGCCTCTTCTTCCAACGAATTGTTCTACTTTGGGTTGGTATTGGATTCGGCGCACTTTCTATAGAACTTGTCATTACTTGCACTAATTATGATTACGATCAAAATTTATCTGATATCATGTTGAATTGGACACCTATTGAGATCACCTGTCACGTACGTCCAGTAGACTAATTTAGTGCCATTGCTTCTTCCTTACTTCTCCGAGCTCAGGTATTGATTTGAGCGCTGCAACGCTCCAACTATCTATGCGGTCTACGCCAGACGGTTTGCGCACTGCCTGTCAATATTTATTTCTTCTATATTTTACAAACGTAAGTTCATTCTGTTGAGAGTCATTTTGAAACAGCTATCACCTGTTTCTTATATAGTGCATTTCACTTAATACTTATTCGCATATTTAAATAGATGGATTTTTTTTGTTTTTGGGATTAGTAATTTTCTAGTTGCTATCTATTTTACTCATTAATTGCCTATTATTCAACTGGGCTTCGAAAAAGATTGCATGTACTTCAACGCACGCAGACCAATTTACTGTTCACTAATATTGTTTTATTACCACCTTGTTGGCCCGTGACTTTGCATTCCTTTTTTTGTTCGTCTCTTGTTATCTCGTGCGTATGTTATAATGTCCGTTTATACTTCCTCTCTCTCTCTCTCTCTCTCTCTCTCTCTCTCTCTCTCTCTCTCTCTCTCTCTCTCTCTCCTTGTTCCTTTCACAGAGCCTCCATCCTCCAACAACATTGTTGTTCTAGCAGGAGGATCTCGACCGTTCGTACTCCTCCAGCGTCCTGCGAGAAGCTCAGACATATCCATGACAATCGTAGCCCGAAGTAGGCACACAATAGTTACATCGGAGCCTTTGGTGGTATTAATTAGAAAATAAGGGGTTGGGGTCGTTTATAGCCTTGTTGCGTGCCGGGGAAGAAAGAGGCGGTACCGAGGCCCCTTCCTCTCATACACACAGACACACACACCCACCCCCTCACAAAACCCACACCAAACCCTTTTTTCTCTCTCTCTCGTTTTTTCTTTCCTTCATCTTTTGATTCTTCTTCCCTTGCCATCAAGGTTTCTCATTGCTCCTCGGAAAGTTTCCACCTTCTTTAATGCCACAGGGTGCTGAAGTTGCCAGGAGCGTGCAGGTTCTTTCTGTTTCCGCTACGCAGTTACGAAGGAACCACCGGTGTCATCAAGGTGTAGAGATTGTGTCGAAATCATAGACGCCCAAAACAGATGGCTGTTCTCATGTCTAGAAAGAACAAAAGGGAATCGAGCGAAGAAACTTGGATCCTGTGGTCAACTGGGTTTGCAAGCTAATCAGAGGCCTTTTGTCGGACCAAGTTTTTCTCATGCAAATCAGTGTAGCGGGGCAAGGCAATGCTTACCCACAGTTACCGAAAAGGGTCACGCTTAAATGCGTATGTAAAGATCATTCAGCCATGATGCATTCGCATGTAAATATTATTCTCGCTGATAACAACTAAGAACTCGCCAGCGGTTCAAAATGAGAATCCTCATCATTTCCTTCAGGTCTTAATTTTGTCGTTAATAATCCTCCGTTGTTGATTCCCAAAGACCAGGAATGTGCGATGTTCTAGAGCACCATTTAATTTGTTTTACTTTACTCGCAGTTAATTAACTGAAGAGCGCTGGACTTTTCACTATCTGTGACCAGACCGTGTGCGCCTGCACATAACTGTGGCCTTGTTTATTTAGGTTCTTAGGTAACGGAGCTCCTGTTTTCCTTCTGGTACATCTCGTAACATAAGCACACACACACACACACGCACACACACACACACACACACACACACACACACACACACACACACATATATATATATATATATATATATATATATATATATATATATATATATATATATATATATATATATATATATATATATATATATATATATATATATATATATATATATATATATATATATATATATTTGTGCTCACATGTGTTCTGTGTTTTTATTTATATGTAAAACAAAGTATTTAAGCTAGTTTGAAAAAATTTCTGCTTTTGTAGCTACTTTTCTCGTCAATTAAATCTACTCGTGATTGATTGACAAAGAATGATTAGACAGAAGCCTTTTACCTCTTAAAAGTATTAAGCAGCACTGCTCTCATAAACCTCGTCATTTTCTCATTCATTTAGAAACAAATTCTTTCCGCTTTTTTTTTTTGGCTTCAGTTTCCTAGGTTGTGCATTATAATTAATTATGGCGCACAATCACCCTCCCATCATTTCTGTTTCGCTTAACTGACGGGACATTTGCTGCTGTTCGTGGCTCCAAATTCCTGCTCGCCTGAGCTTTCTCTTGCCACCGGGAGTGTGTAGCATCGTTAGAGAATTCATTCTGTTAAGATTTATTTATATCTTCATCTTTATTGTTTTAGTATATTGCTTACATATTTCGACAATAAGTCGTTTCCCTTACTTGTGGTGGTGGATTCACGGATAATATAAACAAAAGTCACTGCCGTATTTGCATTTTGGCTAGTGAGTCAGGGATGAACCCTTGTACAGCAAACTGTTACAGCCACTTCAGAACACAAGGGGAAGTTCGTCAGCAGTACGTTGAACACCCCGTTTCTTAATAAAGGACACCATTCACCACAACCTTGTTCAAAATCTTACTCCTCGTGTATAAAAATAGGCCCCTTCATTCCAACACCTCTCTCATACAGCTAGCCAACACCTTTTCGGTCTCCCACTCTTTCTTTGCCATGATACTTTTAAATCCTGTTTTCTTCACTAAACTATCATTAGGCTACCCATTCGCTCCACATATCCAAACCACCCCAGAACACTGTGATTCCGCATTTCACCTTGGGCTATCTGTGTTCTACCTTGTTATAAACGTACATTGCTGGTAATTTCAGTCCACACTACTCTACTTGTACTGCAGCCTACTACTCAAAAAAATTAATCACAGTATCTTCTATCTCATTTCTTTCTTTCATCCACTCTTCCCTTCCATAACGGGATTTGGCTGGACAATCACTTAATATATTGCAGATTACACTGATTTCTGCCCCTTTTTTAAGACTTTCAGCATAAATGTAGTTTCCTCCCTTGATTTGCCTATTGTGGCTGATCATGTCTTTCATCCTCCTGTCATCCGTTACATCTACTTTCAAAATAAGCTTCGCATCAACTGCTTCTATTCTTTCAACATACATGAGAAACTTGGGTGAAATATTACACTTTTTACTTAAAAAGAGACTCAGCTACAAGTACTCAGAGGTACTACATACCTTACTTGGTCCTCAAAAAATTAAAACTACTTTTACTTGGAATGCACTGGGCCTGCATTACATGAAGTGCTCGCCAAATACGTTTTCAACGTCTTTTTGGGGCGGGGTGGGGGTGGGGGTGGGGGGTGGGGACACTCTAACAATAAAACAAGAACAAAAGCAAATCGCGCTTGAAGTTCTTTTTTTTTTTTGACAGAAAGGCTAAAGCACTTCCCATTCCAGGAAACCCTTTGAAGCTTCTTTTTCAGGTCCATAGAAAATTTAGAAAAAGGTTAGTTAGGTCAGTTATTTGGTAGAGACACCTGAGAGAAGGAAACCATTTCAGCGTTGTCATGTAAATATGCTGAAGGCTTAAAGGGAACGGGAGAAGGAAGTTCCCGTGGCAATGGTTGGGGCTGCTATAAGTGGCGAGAATAATCAGCGATTTTCTTTTCCAGAAGATATAAATGTTTATGATACTTGTTCTGATGGTCCTGAATGGCTTTCTGATAGTAAGAGTTCTTTTTTTTTAATTTTGCTAATATGACTTCTCATTTAAGTAGCGTTGAACAAAAATCTTTAAACAAATTGGTATTTAGTTATAAGGAATTATTTTCAGGTGTTCCGGGACAGACCTCTGTCCTTGAACATGATGTTGATGTAGTAATGCAACACCTATAAAGCAATCTCCTTACAGGTTGAATCCTTTTAAAAATGGTATTGTAGCGAAGGAGGTAAATTACATGTTGAAGCACGGCTTGATCGAACCCAACCAAAGTCCTTGGTCATCGCCAGTCGTATTGGTAAAGAAACCCGCTGCAGTTTCGATTATCGTAAGGTGAATGAAGTCACAAAACCTGACTGTTATCCCTTACCACGGATTGAAGAGTGTAGAGATAGGATGGGTAAGTCAAAATATATCAGCAAATTCGACTTGTTAATTGTTATTGGGAAGTTCCTCTGTCTAAGAGGGCGAGGGCCTTGTCAGCTTTTGTAACGCAGCAAGGTTCATTTCAATGTGAGGTCATGTCGTTCGCTATGAAGAATGCTGCTGCAACTTTTCAAAGGTTGATGAATACTTTAGTACATAATCTGAAAGTGTGTCTCGTCTGTATTGACGATATAGTAATTTATAGTGATGACTGGGACACTCATCTAAAGCGTATTAAAGCAGTATTTGATGTTCTAAATAGGTTGGTAATTAATGTAAAAAAGAGTGAGTTTGCCAAAGCAAAGGTGGTATATTAGGGTCACGAGGTTAGTTGTGGCAAGGTGGCTCTTAAACAGGCGAACACTGAGTCCATTAAGATTTTAGAATTTCCTTAGTGTCGGAGGGATGTCAGAAAATTCCCTGGGTTGGTCGGATATTACCGTAGGTTTGTTAAAAATTTTCTGACATTGCTGGGTCTGAATAATTTACTATGTAGGAATGTCATGTTTAATTAGGATAACGAGAAGCAAAATGCCTTTGGACAATTGCAACAGGTCTTGATAAATTTCCCTATATTGAAAGCCCCAGATTTTGATATTCCATTCTCGTTTGCCACTGAAGCAAGAGATATAGGTGTTGGAGCAGTGTTGTTACAGAAGGGCGAACAGGGAGTTTCTCATTCTGTTACGTTATTCTCCAAAAAATTATCTCCAGCACAACGAAGGTATTTAACAGTGGAGAAAGAGACATTAGCTTTAATTTTGGCTGATAACCATTTTCCGGTGTATCCTTCTTTCACAGGACCTCCTATTAAAATACTTACCGATCATAATCCGTTACCTTTTTTGAATAAGTATAGAAATAAAAACCAACGATTAATGAGTTGGAGTCTCTTGTTACAGGAGTGGAGTCTGCAATTTGCCCACATTCCAGGTAAAGATGATATTGTTGCGGATGCTTTATCACGCATTGTTGAATAGGAATAAGCAGGTCGGGAATGGTTAGAGGAGTCCATGTAGGTAATCTCAGTATCGTTCTAATTACTGCATGTGTGTTGACGGAGCAAGTTTGTATAGTGGTAAGTGAGGTGAAGGTATATTTAGTGTGTAATAACCTAATTGGAAATATTTTGTCCTTTTGTCTGCGTCGATGTAACGATACAATAGTTTTAAGTATTAGATTAAGGTTTACTTAAGAATAAGGTTACTTGTGAGATGAAGAGGTTGTACAACATTTGCTGATCAGGTCTGTTGGGGTGACTTAGTTTTAAGGCTTGTAACTATGCTTCATAATTTTATGTCTTTGTCTTGCCAAGGAGAGGCCTGTGCTGGTCTTCTCTGTGTGTTCTGGGTTGGTGTGTGTATTTTTTATAGGACTCTATAATAGTGAGTGCAGTGAATCACGGGTATAAAGACAGTGTTGTTTGTGGAGAAAGTGTTATAGCCTAAACTTGGAAAGCCGGCTGATGATATTAAAGGAATAGGTAAGAAGCTTAATTGCTAAGTCTGGGTTTGCTCAACTATAGCGTGCATTGAGTTGTGGAGGTGGTTGTAGATTGTAGGTTGAAAACCCTTGGTAATGTTAATTTTTGGTATTAGCAACATTCGTTACATAGGGTATTACTTTTGGTCTGCCAATCTTGATACTTGCCACCCCACTTGTGAATTTCCAGGGATATTGGTTAATATTCCATTTATGTACCATTTTGGAGATAAGTTTTGTTGATAGGTAACATGTTTTGTAAAATTATTGATAGGCTTAAGGTCTCATGATGTGTATAAATTTATGCATGATAGTAATGTGCTGTTTTGTGTTAACATTTACCATTGTTTGGTACTTTGTCAAGCTAAATTAATTTTTGACTGAAACCTTGTTCATGTAAAATTCTTAAAGAAAATTCTTATTGTTGTAATTTTTTTGCTATTGGGTGAGATGTCAGTATGTTGTCCTTTTCTCTTTAATTTACGTACATTAATATAATAATTTCTGGCATATTTTCTGTTAAGCCACTTGGGCAGAGTTTCTTAAGGACTTTGTTGATCCTCCCTGTAGACCCTTGGATCTCTAACAATCTGTTACAGTTTTGTTTTTCTTTTCAAGACAAGTCACCTTAGCTCCTCCTCTTGGAGAGGTTTTGCTTCGTCCTGTTGGAAACAGGTGACAGATCTGCTTCTGGGCCATATAGAAAAGCTATTGGATAACCTGTGGCTGTTATCACTTACTGCTGCCTTTGATATTGGATTACCTGCCTTGGTGAATTGCAGCAAATGCTATTGCTTCAACCATCCTTCTATATATTTGGAGGATTATGTCACGACCATCTTCGCCCCTGGCTCAGTATTTATGCCAGAGGGTATTCTCTGTTATACAGTAAGGTATGATATACCTGTTGAAGTGGTCGGCTAGATTTGGGACTGTTTTTGCCTGACAGGTGTTCATCCCAACCTGCCCGGGCCAGTCATATGTGACGTCTTGAGGAGATCTCTGCTAACATTAAAACTGTTATTTGTTTAGATAAGTTCAGAGTGAATTGGGAGGTTATTCTGTTTCTTTTTTACCCTCTCCTGCTCTCTGGGGCCCCTTTACAAAATAGGTCTGTTGCCTGCTTTTTTTAATAGTAAAAGTTTTTTTTTTTTATTCATATATAAGGGTATTTGTATTTTTGTAAATTTATGTATTAAGAGGTTCAGGTGTCACCTCTGTCTGAGGTTTATGTATTAAATATGAAGTGTTTTCTTCGTTTGTTTGTCCTCTTTGAATCACTTTGCACACTGTGGCAGTTGTCCGACTGATTCCATCCATTGTGGACTTTGTCACCAGCTAGGGGATTATTGAAATTAGGTGAAACTGAGAGCTGATCATTACAATATATATATATATACAAGGTAATTGTGTCGAGGGATCGAGACCCGGCAGTACTGATCCATTTATCACTTGCAAATTCCCTTCAGTGATAATTCCCTATTGGGGATATTCCCGAAGTAGCTTGAATTTGATATCAAACGACATTTGCAGCTTCATGATTATATATATATATATATATATATATATATATATATATATATATATATATATATATATATATATATATATATATATATATATATATATATATATATATATATATATATATATATATATATATATATATATATATAATATATATATAGTATATATATATATATATATATATATATATATATATATATATATATATATATATATATATATATATATATATATATATATATATATATATATATATATATATATATATATATATATATATATATATATATATATATATATATATATATATATATATATATATATATATATATATATATATATATATATATATATATATATATATATATATATATATATATATATATATATATATATATATATATATATATATATAACAATATATATATATCACACATATATACTGTATATATATATGTATGCATAAACATAACTGCAAAAATATTTATAATATATATATATGTATATATTTATGCATATACATGTAAATATGTATATATACACATATATGTATATTAATCAAGATAAAAAGGGCCATAAAAACATTATTAGTGCAGCAGATAAGTAGAAAAATACTTCAACTGAGATACAAGCGTGAAATTTGGAATACTTGCTCATTTTAACCACCTCTTTTGAAAAATCTTGGTGTTCACGCAAAATTTCAATATAGCCGCTGGTTGTTTCGATTTCTGACACTTTGAGTAAATCATTGTTGAAATAAATACATCAATTTTTATTCAGATAATGTCTTCCTGGGTAAAAGAGTCAATTGAAGATTTCACCAGGGCTCTTACTACTATATTTACCATTCTGATGAAGATAGCGTACCAAATGGCCGCCATGAAACATTTTCCCTGATAACTCTGCAACCAAGAAAGATAGAGACATGAACTTTTTGAGGCCAGAGAATCTGTTTCTAGCATTTCTGTTGGGTTATTGTCAATATTACATCTTGGAAAGGGACCCCATAATGCTACTGAAAAGTATACAAGCACAAGACTATAATGGAGTATGATAACAAAGTATCCTATCTATGTTTGAGCACTGTCTCAATATCTTTTTTTAAGCCTGAAATGAACTCAAGATTTTGAAGATGCATAGTGTCACCCTTTAGTGTAACAAAATTCTTATTCAGATGTATCTGAAGCATCTTTTGAAACATTATAGTTACACCTCACATTATGATTACACCTCACATTTGCAGCTCCACAAAGCTGTGCATGTAAGCCCAAGCCTGTAGCATTTTTGGACTATACTGGCTGACGCTCTTCCCTCAAGTTGTCTTTGGTATGGTGCTGGAATACCGAAATGCTGGCCCCATGAAAAGAGGTAGTAGCCGTAGTTGCTGAAGGGTTGTGATCGATTTTGTCCATGACCATAGTGGTAAACAACCCCTTTCTCAAGACAGGTGGACAGACTACACCCCCTTCCATATAATTGGTGACAGTGGTATCTCCCAGTCGGCCTGATGTCTCCAGCACCCTGTCATAGGAAATGCTCATGCCATGATCATGAAGCATTCCCACCAGGTTTCTATTCCTGGTTTTGGTATAGATAACCATGCCCATGAACGCTGGAAAATGAGTTTCCCTATCCTTTGAGTGTTGATGTACACTTGTTCCTTCCTTCTGTTTTGAGAAGCAGTTGTACTGAAGGAGCTGAGCAATAGCAAGGTCTGACTTTGATGAGCCAAACCTTAGCTGTGACTTTATGTCTGCTCCATGTTCGACCATACTAGTGAACTGGAGCATACTTTGAGGTATGGCATCACTGATTCATCCTTCACCAAAGGTACCATCAAACCTGGACTGATGATCCAGAATATGCTTCCTCAGTGTCTTTGCTGCTTTAGCAATCACAAGTGTATCTGAGTTGTCAGAAGCCTGAGATAGGGCTAAAGCTACATCTTTCTGCAAGGTAAGTAGCACACTTCTTCCTTTCTTATGTGATTCTAATTCAGGGATTTCTGCTAACAATTTGTCCTTTAATCTTGTTGTATTTACAGTGGGTGAGGCAATGCCCAATTGTTCCAGGTGCTG
>NC_089750.1:36607552-36610052 GCF_040412425.1 Macrobrachium rosenbergii | reverse complement strand
TATATATATATATATATATATATATATATATATATATATATATATATATATATATATATATATATATATATATATATATATATATGTGTGTGTGTGTGTGTGTGTGTATATATATATATATATATATATATATATATATATATATATATATATATATATATATATATATATATATATATATATATATATATATATATATATATATATATATATATATATATATATATATATATATATATATATATATATATATATATATATATATATATATATATATATATATATATATATATATATATATATATATACATATATATATATATATATATATATATATATATATATATATATATATATATATATATATATATATATTTATATATATATATATATGCATATATATATATATATATATGTGTATATATACATACATACATATAATATATGTGTGTATATATATATGTGTGTGTGTGTGTGAGTATGGATATATGTGAGTGTATGTTCCAGCATAACTGAAATGAGTCGAGCAATTTCAGCCAAACTTGTTATACATATGACTTACTATCTGGGAAAGAGTACTGTGGGGGTAAGACATCATTGGCAACAAAGGGGGTGCAGGTGGGAAGGGGGTGTCATGTAAAAATACCCTACAACGACAGATGGGTTTCAAGGTCACTGAGATGAATAGTGACATTCTCGATGCCCTTTAAGTCCCAGTTCAGCCCCAAAAGGAAAGCGGGGTGAGAAGGGGTGGGAAGGGGGTGACATGTAAAGATAACCAAAAATGACAGATATTAGTGTCTAATCCATAGTTTTCAATGTCACTGAGATGAATAGTGACACTTTCAATAACTTTAAATCCAATTTGAGCCCGATAGGAAAGGGGGATGAGAAAGGGTGGGAAGGGGGTGACACATAAAAATAAGTGAAAACGACATACATTAGCATCTAATCCATAGTTCTCGAGGTTGCTGAGATGAACGGTGACACTCCCAATGCCCTTTAAGTTCCAGTTCAGCCCCGAAAGGAAGGGGGGTGAGAAGGGATGGGAAGGGGGTGACAGGTAAAAATAACTGAAACTGAAAGATATTAGATTCTAATCTACAGTTTTGAGGTCACTGAGATGAATAGTGATACTCCCAATGCCCTTTATGTCCAAGTTCAGCCCTGATAGGAAGCAGGGTGAGAAGGGGTGGAGAGGGGGTGACATGTAAAAATAACCGAAAACGACAAATATTAATGTCTAATCTGTAGTTTTCGAGGTCCTTGAGATGAATAGTAACACTCCCAACGCCCTTCAAGTCCAAGATCAGCCCCGATAGGAAGGGGGTTGAGAAGGGTTGAAAAATAAAATGTTAAAAATGACAGATATTAGTGTCTAATCAATAACTTTCGAGTTCACTAAGATGAATAGTGGTACTCCTGATGCCCTTTAAGTCCAAGTTCAGCCCTGATAGGAATGGGGGTTGAGAAAGGGTGCAATATAAAACGTCAAAGAAGCTGGGCAGTGTAACTGAAACAACTATCTTCACAGGTAAGGCAGAGGAAAAATTAAGTATATCTTAGTTTAACCAGACCACTGAGCTGATTAACAGCTCTCCTAGGGCTGGCCCGAAGGATTAGATTTATTTTTACGTGGCTAAGAACCAATTGGTTACCTAGCAACGGGACCTGCAGCTTATTGTGGAATCCGAACCAGATTATAGCGAGAAATGAATTTCTATCACCAGAAACAAATTCCTCTTGTTCTTCACTGGCCGGTCGGAGATTCGAACTCGCTACCAACAGAGTGGTAGTTGAGAACGGAACCCGCTCACCCAGCGAGGAACTGTAAGGCAGAGGAAGTGAGAGAGAGAGAGTAGGGGAGTGTTGGGATGAGAAAGGAGGAAAGAGAGAGAGAGAGAGAGAGAGAGAGAGAGAGAGAGAGAGAGAGAGTTTATCAGTTGTCATTCAGAGTTTTCCTGGGCAGCACTGAGTTAATCAGGTAATATATATATATATATATATATATATATATATATATATATATATATATATATATATATATATATATATATATATATATATATATATATATATATATATATATATATATATATATATATATATATATATATATATATATATATATATATATATATATATATATATATATATATATATATATATATATATATATATATATATATATATATATATATATATATATATATATATATATATATATATATATATATATATATATATATATATATATATATATTTCTTAAGAATTTATCCCTCCCTCATCTCAGCCAGTGAGTAATTTATCCTTTGATGCCTTTTCTCCTTTCATATGATGATAGGGCCAAGAAAACATGGCGGGTGCGATAGACCCGAGCACATTTTGAACCAGAGAAAAGCAGTTAGAGCCAGTGTTTCACTCATGTAGGGGTAGCCTCCCACCTCAGCTGACCTGGGATAGACAATAGTGACCCCCTCTTTCACCTCCATCATGTGA
>NC_089750.1:36592552-36602552 GCF_040412425.1 Macrobrachium rosenbergii | reverse complement strand
CAAATGATAATTTTTACCTGACCCGAATTTTCTCACCTACACTAATTGAAACCCGGGAAGCATTGAAGTTAGACAGGTCATTTACGAATTGTATACTGATTTCACTCATGAAAGTATAACAAAATTTTCATGATATGCTTTTCCCGCTGTGAGTGTGATGTGATTGCCTTCAGATTTTGGGGATTCAGAAATACTTATCAACAGCTCGACTTACAAAATTGCACAAATTGCAGCGATATCTTTTTTTTTTTTTTGCCATAAGACTGATAATCGATAGCAATACATAGAATCCAGGGAAGGGAAAGTGACCAGAAAATAATGTTGCCATTTTGATGCACAAAACAGAAAGAGGATACATCGTCCTGCTCATTCAAGTTGTTGAAACTCAAGTTCCGCGCATGACTATTCCAGTAAGACTATGAACATTTTATACTTGATGAGGCTCTAAAGGTTACTTGTTTTGGGTTTCCTGAATTTTTTCTTCAACAAAGTTACACCAATTTCTAATTCTTTTATTTTGACATGAGACTCGCAACTGTCCCTACGACTATCGAAATCTGAATAGATTTAACTTTACATTACAGATATTTTTATGTGCTTATCGTTTTACTCAGTTTCCATTGAAACGGGAACGTAGATATTTTTTTCTTGCTCGTATACTCTTTCTTTTTCCTTTAACGTTCCTCTTGCTTCTCGTTTGTATTCGTCTCCTTAATCTCTCTCTTTTGACGGAGAAGAAAAAACCATATAAGACCCAGCAGGGAATGAATCGACTGGCATGATGACTACGTGGTCATATCTGATGATTAAACTTAATGTTCCAGAGAATGTTACTGCTTGCAATGCATTTTTCTTAACAGCAAAAGAGCAATTATTCATTTTTCCATCAAATATAAACACACATTTCTTCATAAATTCCAAAGAATTTGCTCGCTCCAAATGTCGGCTACCCTGCAGGCATTCGGTCAAACTGATACGGCCACATTATCCTTTTAAAAGGCTATTAAAGGGTCCTGCGACCCGAGGTTATACATCAAGTGAAGCATAAAAGTTGATATATGAAGCTGATGAATTCAAGACTTCAAAAGACAAAACAAGAAAATGCTGGGAAAAGGAAAATAAGGAAAAACGAGACAGCCGTCATTAGGACAATCATCGTGAAATAAAACATTTTATTTCTCCTTTCATTGCATCTCGAGCTCTTATTAGATTCACAGAAAAAAGAAAAACCTAGTTTCCGGCTGTTGAGCTTCGCTGCTCTGCACAGAGTAAACACGGACTACCGACCGTACCCTGTGTGCATACGGTGATGTGTATAATTACACTGAACCAAGCTAGAATTATGCAAATGTTGAAATAACATGTTAATGACACGGTTCCACTTGCATAAGACACTGAAGAGTTTATTCCTTCCAAAGATGACGCAGTTAATCCCTGACAGCGACTTCCTTGACGACTTAATGAAATCCATTTCCTCATAATCTGTCTAAGTGATGATAATTGGATTTCAGCCGACACTAATAGCTCTATTAAAAGCGACTGAAATATATGGAATAATTCTGGATGCCAGGTGCTCAATGCTCTGCATTTTTTCTCCGCTCGTCGTCGTTAAGCCCTAAGTACGCCGGCAAAGAAACCCTTGGGAGGCAGAGAATGCTCCTTTTGCAATCTCCGTATTTGCTGCATTTCACCGTTCCGCCACGAGGGTCAAAAGACGAAAAATTGAGAAACCCGGGCAATGGTTTCGGCAACACTGCGGTTTCCGCCCACGCATAGCTGTCAGAAACCTTCGCTCGAGTCATAAACTAGCATTACCACCCACGGGATCAAGCCTCCCCTTTTAGGAAACACTAACTTGATATTCGATCGCCCTCTTCTCCTTCGCCCTCGTGACCGACCCCTCCCTTCCAGGAATTTTAATCGGCGCTTGAAGGAAGGATTCAGGTTCCGAATCACTTTATAACGCTTATTTCGGTCACCACAAATGAGGGAAGCTGCGTGGAAGTAACGTTCCCTCGACTTCATTCTGTGTTAAGAGCAGCCGAGAAAATAGATGTGATCATGTACGTCTTCTCTGTTTATCGTGCGATTAGGGAAAATTAGTGTGGATTTACGAGCTAACATGTTAAGGTTATTTAAGCAAATTGGAAGATGTTTGTTCTGTGCAAACAACATTAAGGCTAGTTCCTTTTACCTCCAAATTGCGGGTTCCGTATCGTGGAATTCCTCCTCCTGTTATCAAAGTTAAGTTAGGCAAAATGTCGACTGCTAAAGCCAAAGGGATTCCCACTATGTATTGAGCGCACTGTGTTCAAGATGCGTGTGTTTGGTATTATATATATTTATATATATATATATATATATATATATATATATATATATATATATATATATATATATATATATATATATATATCTATATATATATATATATATATATATATATATATATATATATATATATATATATATATATATATATATATATATATATATATATATATATATATATATATATATATATATATATATATATATATATATATATATATATATATATATATATATATATATATATATATATATATATATATATATATAAGTGTGTGTTTGTATACATGTATATACATATATATATGTATGTATATATATATATATATATATATATATATATATATATATATATATATATATATATATATATACATATATATATATATATATATATATATATATATATATATATATATATATATATATATATATATATATATATATATATATATATATATACACACAGGATGTTTTGAAATTAGAGGCCCCCTCTACAGCATAAACTAAAATTGATATGGACAAAAACAAAAGTAATTCAGAACAGGTATTTATTTAAGTTTCTCCCTGAGTATTTCATATTTTGTGTGGCCTCCATTTGCCTGTACCACAGCCTGCATTCTTGAGGGGTATGATTTCAGCAAATTGCAAAAAAGCACAGACTCAAACTCCATTTCCCTGAGCACTTCGGTCACCTCTCTTCGCAGGTCATTGAGGCTTGGTATACCATCATAGTTCACTGTGCATGCTTCAACACGATCCTTTAAGATACTACCAATGTTTCCACATACATTAAGGTCAGGGGAGCTACCTGGAAATTCACTTGATGAGAAGAAATCGATACCACTGTTTCGAAGCAGCTCCTGTGTTTAAAGAGCCTTGAAACATGGTGCCTTATCATGCAAAAATGTGATGTCTTCAACAGATAACACATTTTCAGGATATTTGAGGAAAGAAAATACTTTACCAGTGAGCACAGTATCACTGAAGTATTCGCCACTCCATGACTGTCCTTTTTCTTTGATGATCCACATTAACCGTTTGGCTGTGAAACAGAGAAAAATTCCCAAACATTCAGAAATTTCACAACTTGGCGATATTGCACATCATTGCTGATATCATCAAACTTTGCAGCCCAAATGATGTCATTTTTATGATTTGGCTTCCTGACTGTTTAAATGAAGAATTCATCTGATGCAGCAACATGGAGAAAGTCAGCTTCATCCCAATGTTTAAAAAATGAACCACAAAACCATGCACAGTCTTCTCTCTGCCGCTGAGTGATGTTGGGCTTGCTGATAACATAGAATAGCTTGATACCAGATTTTTTCAACTCACGATATACAGCACTATAACTTCTCTTCTTTCCCCCTTTTTTTTTTAGTTCAAGCGCCAATTTACGTAAAGATTTTCTTGATCTACCCGTTGCCTCACCTATGATGTCTTTTGACTCCTGAGGAAGTACTTCAGGCCTTCCAAGATTCTCACACTTTTCGTGATGACAGTCATATGGGTTTTTATTCCAGTTTCTTTTAACAAAGGATTCATCTCTTTTAATGAATTTAGCTATCCAGGAATGTGAAATGAAGGATGCGCCAGCATCCCTGGCCTCTCTGAAGGTTATAGCCGGATTCGGTCAATCCATCTGATTTCCTCCGAGTCGTTAGCCATGGCTGTATCTAACTCCGTCACTCAGTATGAAAATACAAGAAATGTAAAATGAAAAAATAGCTTAATAAAAACTTAAAATAATGTACTTGGAAATAGGCTATAGCAGAAAACTTCATAACTTTCCATTTGTTCTGTGGAGGGGCCCCCTCTAATTTCGAAACACCCAGTATATATATATATATATATATATATATATATATATATATATATATATATATATATATATATATATATATATATATATATATATATATTTATGTATGTATGTATGTATGTGTGTGTGTTTTGTGTCATGTTTGGTTACTAGGTGAGACTGACTGTGGTTGTCACAACCAGGTTGAAACTGGGCGTGGTGTTATTTACCTTGTGCCTAAAGACTTATTGGGAACCGCAGAAGTCTGGCACTTGTCCCTCCAAGGGGAAAAGGCATTATGAAAATACTCTGTGACTGGAAGTACGAGAGTCGGTTTGCGAACTGCTCGTCTTCGCACAAGCTTTTCTATAAAACTCAGACGCAGGAAGTATCAAAGCGAACAGCAGGAACAAAATCCGGCATAGAAGAACTTGGACGAATAAATGGTGTGAATTAATGGCAGCCGAGCAAAAGACGTCTTGAAAAGGGAGCGGGAACACTGAATATAAAAGCAGCAGTTCATGTACGGGAAAATTTAAGCTGGTTATTAGGAAATAATTCTAATTTGCAGAGATTCACTCTATGACTATAAATGTCATAACCACGAAAACAATACAAAATCCAAATAATTTACTAATATTGAATCGGAAACAACACTTGGGAAGGAATAAATTAATATACTGGCGTTAAATAATTCATTTCTCAGTCGCAAAAGACACGTTAAATGTATCAAAATTTGATATACCTTACCAATGTAAATCGATGAAAACCATAATTGGATTGCAGACATCAGCGGCAGTGTAGTTCTGTTAATTATGGTTTTAGTGCTACCTTTCAGTATCTAATAGCGTAATATTTTTTGCAGTTGTTCAGAACTTTTTTATGAACATCAAACTGAAACGTACGTGTACTTAAAAATTTTTGAATGTTAATACATGCACACACATATAATACACACACACACACACACACACACACACACACACACACACATATATATATATATATATATATATATATATATATATATATATATATATATATATATATATATATATATATATATATATATATATATAAGAAATAATCAACACACAATCACGGGTGGAACAGAAATAAATTTCTGACTCACATCAGGATCCAACCCAGGTCTTTCAATTGAAAGGCAAGGCCCTGCCAACGAAGCCAAAACCGCCACAAGTCATGAAAGTAGTTCGAAACTAAGTATTCACTCAGAAGAGATAATTCAAATGAAATACGTCACTGCTGAGTAGGGAAATTGGGGAAACACGCTGGTATGCAAGCAGTTAGCCTGCCCAGGTAAAGCCTTAGGTACAGTATCATCTTCCTTTATTATACATATTTACATATATATATATATATATATATATATATATATATATATATATATATATATATATATATATATATATATATATATATATATATATATATATATATATATATATATAATATATAAATTGTAAATGTACACAGAAGGAACATTATATTTTTATGTTTTCAGATGTTTAGGGACTTTGATAGCTGAATACATCAGCACCATATATATATATATATATATATATATATATATATATATATATATATATATATATATATATATATATATATATATATATATATATATATATATATATATATATATATATATATATATATATATATATATATATATATATATATATATATATATATATATATATACATATATATATTCATTGTTTTAATATCACTAGTTTTAGTATTACCAGTAAATAAATGAAAATCCCAACTTTCTTTTCGCTTAAAGATTATTCCAGTTTTGTCATAAGTAGTCGATGCTATGTTTGATACGTAAAAGGTTGCTTGGTCAGCCAAAAGCTCTTTCATCAGTTATTCGGCATGTACAGTAGTGCTGTAGTGAATCATTCATAGTTTCAGCATCCCTCCCATGTATTTTGATGGTAGAAATAACATCGTGTGCTGCATTAGATTTTCAGTTTGCCATCTCAAAACTTCTCAAAAGACGCTAATTGTTTGAACCCCGATTGCTACTTCGTTTCCGTGAATCATTAACTGACAACGGGTTTGTATCCCTCTATGAGTATTTTTTAACATGTCATCCTTCGTTATTTACAATAATATGGAATAATTCACTGTTAAGTCAACTACGATTACAAACATCTACGAGAAGGGAAAAAGCGCATGCAGAATAGGTGCCAGGGAGAATGAAGTGTGGGCCAGCGACATAACTACTGAAGAGAAAAAAACAAAACCTTTTTGATGGCACCATCGGAGACTTGAACAGAGACCTCTGACAATGGCCCCCGATAAAGGCCAGACAAAGATTCAGGAAATGGCTCGTTCAAGACTCATCGTTTTTTTACAGCTCGTATTTTCGAGCGACTTCAATAGCCCTTAAACGTTCCGTGATCATAAGGAAAGGAACCACGAACATTCCTCAAAGGATATGTTTGGCGGTGCCTATAGCTCTTTCTGCGGTCTCCGAAATGAGCCTAAAATTTTCCATTCTATAGGGGCCATGGCCCCCGACACACGCACACTCGCGTATGCGCTCATGCACATATGCACGAACGCCCTCATAAAGGCCTTATATGGACCCGCTTCTCTTAACCTTTTCCTCTTGTGGTTTCGCTCAAAGATATTTAAAGATGGATTTTTGAGGTTGGGGTTACCATAGTAACCAGCCCGGAATGTGCATCAGCGGCAGTCTACTTGCATTCTGTCGTGTCAACGCTCCCTCCGTTATGAGGAGCGCCTCTCCAACTCTTTCTTCAACTGGGCTGTTCGTTCGTGCTGCAGACAACTTACTCTTCTTACGGTAGCAGTTTTTTCCTCCCTCTGATACAGAGTAATGGCACAGTTGCTGCGTTGGGTTTAAGCCCTTGAGCAGATATTCCTTTTCATTGAATAACTTTATTCTTTGCTTTTTTCTATCTATTTTGTTCATTTAGGAATGGAGTCCTTGAATTCCTCAATCATGATAAGATTTAGTACACTATCTATAAGTGATATGTGTAACTTAAAAATATATTAACAGTCAAACCCAGGTCTGCTTGTTCGTCGATATTCATTGCTTTCCTCCCATGATTCTAGTTTCTAGCAAAGTACTGTATACAGTACATTAATTCAAAACCACATACAAATTTATCGATTGAACGTTTATGTTGATTATTGCCAGTACTACAGTTTGTTCGCTCTAACACTCAAGATGCAACCATTGTAAAGCTATTAGGCAGAATGTATCATTGTTAATTAAGTAAATCACAAGTCACTTTATTTTAAATCATAAGAAATGAGAAAAAGAAAATATGCAAATTATCCTTAGGAAAAGAAAGACTATGATGTTTTTAATGAGTGGATTTAGCTACAAGCATTAATTAAGTATTTGTTCTCAGACAGTCAAGTAGCCAACGTATGGTAACGCACTAAGATAGTTTTTTGTGCTACTGTACAATACCGTTCAATACAAATTCACAATTGTAGATGATACATAGCAGATTGTTGCAGAGATTAATTAAAGAGTGACGGAGTTAATAAGCTAATAATGTTGATGATAGCAGATAGAGGCAGAAAAAATGGAATAATAAATGTAATCAGGATTGGAAGTGCCTGATGCGTACATGTAATTGGGAGTACATGTAATAAATGATGATAGAAGGAGAGAAGAGGTAAATCACAGAATAGATGAACAAGAAAGGGAGCAGGATCTACGCTACGCAAAAAGTCAAATAAAAATAGTATCTGTAGAAGCAAACTGGCAAGAAGGAAGGGATGAACTAACTCAGAAGTGAAGTGAGGAAATCAAATGCAAATGAGAGAAAAAAGGGGAATCAGTCGAGGTGAACTGATTGCGCCGTATATGCATTGTAGAAGGGTTGAAAGAATGAGAAGTGCAGAGATCCAGATAAAAATGTGCTTACAAGGCTTCACATGTGAAAAAAGGACTCAGTGTTTCGAGGTTCTTTAGTCACGCGGAGAGTACTGAGGATGAAAGGCTCGCTGAAAGCGGATGTTATTTTGAAGTTTGAGAGGAAGAAGGAAAAGAGACCGAGAGAATGGTGGATAGACGGAGTGGAACGGATATATTGGACAGGAGAGTCCTTGATGTACTGTACTAGAGTACCAACAGTACAAGACTGAGGCGAGTGGCATCATTTGTAGAGGGGAAGGGGATTCAGTAGCGCCCTGGGAACCTTCTCTGTTGGCATATGAAGCGGCTCATGCTTTGGCATTTTGCTGCCCATGGAGTTCATTCTTAATTCCGCAGATAAAGGTAAGCGTAGCAGTGGCTGCCTTCATGATTTTGTTGGAGCTGCCTGCCATAAGAAAAAAATTATTAACTGCTTAACTATGCATATCTATATATATATACTATATATATATATATATATATATATATATATATATATATATATATATATATATATATATATACACACACACACACACACACACACACACACACACACATACACATATATATATATATATATATATATATATATATATATATATATATATATATATATATATATATATATATATATATATATATATATTATATACTATATATATATATATATATATATATAAAGTATGTTCATGTATATGATTTTGTGTTATGTCAATATGCCATCGTCCAGTCCCGGCCTGCTTCTCCAGTAAGAATGCAAAATACAAGTACGTTTGACAATTTGGCATGGTACATAACGTTCCTGGGGTTGGGTTAATCATCCTGGCCCTCTAATACTCCTGTTATTTTTTATGGTATATGACATCGAAGGTCAAAACGATTACGAAGTAATGAAACTGTAAGCAGACCAAGTGCTAAGGGGCTTGATTAGGGAAGGTGAGCATGGCGTTTTCACTCTGGAGGAAAGGCGTTATCTGTTAGTTGAGTTCTGAATCGGGTTCCGTGAGCATTTCAAGCGCCTGGGTCCCTTCCTTTGCAGGTTGAAACTCTTCCCTCACCTTCGCCTCCCGGAGACTGACATGCTTCGCGATATTTTCGAGAAGTGGTGTCCAATTAGCGTTTGTAAGCGCTCAAGTCGGACGGCATAATTACCGCCATTGGCAACTGATTGGTTGACTGAAAGCTTTCTTTCGTGACGTTACTAAGCCCGTTGACGATGCGACAAAGGCACGAAAATAAAGGGCGTGAAAATGATGGAGCCTTCTCACCACAGCTTCTGCTGTTGCTATGTGGAGGAAGAGCGTTTAGAGCTAGAAATGAGGGCGAGGAGAGAGAAGGCTGAAGTAATCGAAGGGCTGAAGGAAGTCTAGGTGTGCTTTCCATCAAATCATTGTAAGAATAATTTTACCATGGTCGAGATTTTCCTTAAGACTATTTCTTTACTTCGTCACGTAACATTTCAAAAGGCTTTCCAGAATTATCGCTTGGCTGCGGTATAATTATACAATTTTGCAAACAAGTCCTAATTATAAAGTACTTATTTATGAACGCCGCACTTCAGTTCACTTGATCTCTTCTAGATCAATGCTGAAGGCCTTTTGCTGCACTTGATGTGTTTCAGTTATTTTCTACTTCATAAGTAATTACTTCATTAAAGAAAATCATAATTAATGGATTATTTTGCTCTGACATCATCGGCAACACAGATTCGATTGTATCCATAGTTATCATTGCCATGATTGTTAATTCCTTTTACTGTTATCGCGGATGCAGCAATAACATGCTACCCAGCTATAATCCTACCCAGCTATAGGTACTACACAATAAAATGCTACCCAGCTATAGGTACTACACAATAAAATCCTACCCAGCTATAGGTACTACACAATAAAATGCTACCCAGCTATAGGCACTATACAATAAAATGC
>NC_089750.1:36585052-36590052 GCF_040412425.1 Macrobrachium rosenbergii | reverse complement strand
AATCTGTATCGTTTTTGTTTTGTTTTAAAATACATCTTACTTTTCTTAACGAAAAAAAACAAAAATACTGAAGTTTTGCTGATATCCCCTGAGACTTATCAGAATTGGTTGTGATTTATCTTTAGCTTCCGACCCTCTAAACTTTATTCTCAGGTACAGGAACTGAACTTGTAGATCTTATCATATGAAGTGATGTTAATGGTTTTCTCTCCTGCCTTTAACCGCAACCACCTCATTTATTTTTTCTCTTCACTTAATTCTGATGCTTTTGTTTTTATTGTTTTAAGTCAACATCTTTTATGTGAGTCCAACATTTTTATGCTTCCCAAAGGGCAGAAGCGTGTTATTTTTTAGGCGGTTCAACTTTCTGGTATCCACAAGCGATGGCCGCAAGGAGGGCTAAGTAGAGAGCTCATCATGTAATCACTACAGTTATAGTTTAGTCCCACCCTGTATATCCCTTGAGCAACCCATTGACATAGAAAACGGAACGCGTCCTCTAAAAGACGGCTGAATTTATGGCCCCAAACTCACCAACAATCGTGACGATGTGTTCACAAATGGCGGAGAAACTTGGTGTCGAGTGGCAAGCTAATTGGCGGGTGGAAGCCAACACAATGCTGTAAGTTTTCCGTACAGATGGCTGGATATCCGAATTACTCTATAGGCCAGATAACCCGTATGGCATGTTGTTTTGGGAAATACTGTTTATCGAGTGTTTTCAATTAGTCAGGTGGCGCGGGCTGTTTGAACCATCTGTTTTTTTAGCAGAGCAAACTAACCTCATCACCACGCAGCTATCCTCATCATCCATTTAGTGAGAGTATCATTAGGTGGGACGCCGGGATTAGTATACCTATACTATTTACTGACGCATGTTTTTATGCCTGTCATGCAGCTGACAGAAAGAATTCAGAAGAATGTCAGGCTGCGCAGGAAAGTTACTTGAAGGCCACATTAGTAAAATAAGACAGTCAGTACGTTACACACGTTTATCTGATAAAATAATAGCAGGTTGTGTTTTTTTTTTTTATCAGTGCAATTCAGATTTTAATAATATTAGTCGTATCTAAGTTATTGCTGCTCAGTAATAATTCTACGTTTCAATTAACTTCATCTCAATGTGATCTGGAATTACAAAGAAGTAGAATGTTTTATGTAATTAAAAGTCCATGATTCCAACGCTCATCATTGTCCAAGAGTCCATTTTTTAATGCTTCGCGCGAAAGGATGGGCAACGCAATGTCCTCCTTAGGTCCAGGCCCGAAGGAGCTAAGTAAAGGAGAAAAACAAAAAGGTATGAGTCCTACCCCGGAAGAAGTGATAGTTCTGCCTGAATGATAGAAGTTACCAAAATCATCGAATACAGGAGCTGTGTTTTGGTTGTTTTCATCCTACATTCCATAAAAACCTGATGACATTTCATGACGCATATTTGGCATTTCGTAATCGTCTTGAAGAAAAAACTAGACTTATGATTCAGCAATTCTGTATAAGTAGGGAAAGTTAAAGTGAGAATTTGAGGTTGTTTTGTGAATTTCCTCTTTCTCTCTCTCTCTCTTCTCTCTCTCTCTCTCTCTCTCTCTCTCTCTCTCTCTTGCTTTAGGTGTTACGCATAAAAAATTCAAGATGTATATATTCCCTACTAGATAATAATGGCCTTGACCGTCCTATAGCGTCTCGATTAGGCACGTTCTCAAGCCTCTATAATTAATATGTTAATACAACTTTTACCCAAATGTATTTTATTTTTTTAATAAATGGTTTCATTTTTATGCTGCTACCACTTGCACCTTTCCTAAAATTAAATAAAACTGTAAGAAATCGGAGATCGTTTGGATTATTATTATTATTATTATTATTATTATTATTATTATTATTATTATTATTATTATTATTATTATTATTAATTTTGTGTCAAATCTGGATGAAAAACGGTAGGATGGATTGTGAAGGAACTTCGCACTATAATATAATCTCTGTAAAACAAAAATATTACTTTGAAAATTTTAAGATATACTTTAGATCTTGTGACATGGCAGCCATACTAAATTTTCCTGAAAGCCTATAAAGAACGTTTTCAGAAAAGCTAAAGAAAAAGTCGTCCTATTTTGCAAGTATCATCAGCATATGTTGGCAAATGAAAGTTGTTAATCTGATGTAAATCCATGCAAAAATTATATTGGTGACAAGGTTTGTTTTGCTACAGGACTCAAAATGTCTAGAATCATTATATATATATATATATATATATATATATATATATATATATATATATATATATATATATATATATATATATATATATATATATATATATATATATATATATATATATATATTATATATATATTATATATATATATATATATATATATATATATATATATATATATATATATATATATATATATATATATATATATATATATATATATATATATATATATATATATATATATATATATATTTATATATATTATATATATATATATATATATATATATATATATATATATATATATATATATATATATATATACACATAAGGGCCGGAGCTGAGGCTCGAAGTATACATCACGAAGGAAGCAGTAGGGAAAGGCATCCTGATCATCTACAGTTTATTTCCAATGCCGACGTTTCGCGACGAATTCCAAGTCGCATTTTCAAGGCTATAAAATATAATATAATTGCGAACATGAGTACCAAATTAATGCAATGGCAACAGCTCTTTATGTAGTAAAAATATTTAAAACAAAACACCTCATTCTAAGACAAGTCAATAATAAGTAAAAGGAGTTCACTAAAATCTTAAAACAACCTACCTATATGAAAAAGAAAAGAGCAAGATTAACATAAATAAAAACAGAGTGAGGAAAACCAGTTGCCCAAACTAGCCTATAAACAATTTCACTGAGGACGATTGAGTATTTAACGACGGTACTTCTTGATAATTATGGATTCTAGGATGGTTAAGTCGTTGTTGTTCTGCACTTGGCCTAAGATGGAAAAATCCTTGCTGTCAATATAAGTCTTACATAATTTTGAATGATTTCGTATATTTGATTGCTCAGGATTAGATAACCTGCTACCTGTTCTGTGACTTATGCCCCTGTGGAATCTATGCGGACCTTCAACAGCCTCCTCGTGCATCCCACGTATATCCCGTGATCACATCTCGCAAGTATACTTGTAAACAACGCTTGACGAAAGCAGAGGACTGAGTCAGTCTTTGACTCTGAACAGAGACCCTATTGTTAAAGGATTTTCTGGATGATTTTCAGATTTAAAGCTGGAAAACTCTTTTGAATAATGGCTGTGCATTTTCTCCTAAAAGTATCATCATGCACGAAAGGGAAACTTGCATACATCTTCATTTTCGGCACAGTCGATTCCGGTGTTGCCTGAGTCATTTTCTGCAGTAGCAGTTTATTTAGGGATCTGAAAAAAAGTCGTGACGGAAAACAATTATTATTGAAATATTTCACTAAAAATGATATCTCATCGTGGAAACTCATCCAGCTTGACGAGTGGGTATAAGCCCTATGGAGGAGGGTTAAAATAGAGTTTATTTTAAAATTAAAGAAACACGAACTATAAAAATTCATTCCCAAACCAGTAAATGTATTTTTTCAAACCAGTAAATTGGAAATAATAAGATCAAGCTTGATCTTATTATTTCCAGAGGTGACTCAGGTTTTTACACAGGTGTGTATAGAAAAAATACATTTACTGGTTTGGGAATGAATTTTTATAGTTCGTGTTTCTTTAATTTTAAACTAAACTCTATTTTAACCCTCCTCCATAGGGCTTATACCCACTCGTCAAGCTGGATGAGTTTCACGATGAGATATCCTTTTAGTGAAATATTTCAATAATAATTGTTTTCCATCACGACTTTTTTTCAGATCCCTAAATAAACTGCTACTGCAGAAAATGACTCAGGCAACACCGAATCGACTGTGCCGAAACTGAAGGTGTATGCAAGTTTCCCTTTCGTGCATGATGATACTTTTAGGAGAAAATGTACAGCCATTATTCAAAAGAGTTTTCCAGCTTTAAATCTGAAAATCATCCAGAAAAATCCCTTAACAATAGGGTCTCTGTTCAGAGTCAAAGACCGGCTCAGTCCTCTGCTTTCGTCCAGCGTTGTTTACAAGTATACTTGCCCGAGATGTGATCACGGGATATACGTGGGATGCAGAGGAGGCTGTTGAAGGTCCGCATAGATTCCCACAGGGGCATAAGTCATAGAACAGGTAGCAGGTTATCTAATCCTGAGCAATCAAATATACGAAATCATTCAAAATTATGTAAGACTTATATTAACAGCAAGGATTTTTCCATCTTAGGCCAAGTGCAGAACAACAACGACTTAACCATCCTAGAATCCATAATTATCAAGAAGACTGTACCGTCGTTAAATACTCAATCGTCCTCAGTGAAATTGTTTATAGGCTAGTTTGGGCAACTGGTTTTCCTCACTCTGTTTTTATTTATTTATGTTAGTCTTGCTCTTTCTTTCATATAGGTAGGTTGCTTTAAGATTTTAGTGAACTCCTTTTACTTATTATTGACTTGTCTTAGAATGAGGTGTTTTGTTTTAAATATTTTTACTACATAAAGAGCTGTTGCCATTGCATTAATTTGGTACTCATGTTCGCAAATTATATTATATTTTATAGCCTTGAAAATGCGACTTGGAATTCGTCGCGAAACGTCGGCATTGGAAATAAACTGTAGATGATTAGGATGCCTTTCCTACTACTTCCTTCGTGATGTATATATATACACACACACACACACACACACACACACACACACACATATATATATATATATATATATATATATATATATATATATATATATATATATATATATATATATATATATATATATATATATTCAGTACAGTGTGTCCTTAACTGAATCTATTGTCACATCGCTAATAAGTGCCGAGTAGACCCGGCATAATTTCCAACGTTACATTTTGGATA
>NC_089750.1:36545052-36580052 GCF_040412425.1 Macrobrachium rosenbergii | reverse complement strand
AATAAACAAAGGGCACAGTAGGTTGGGGGAGGGGCGCTGTGCAGCGACTTCTTGTAAATTATAATATATGTATATGCATATATATATATATATATATATATATATATATATATATATATATATATATATATATATATATATATATATACAATTTGTATGCTGATGGACAATTAAGAATGGCTCTTCTTGTACATATTTATTTCCCGACATTTCGTAATTCTCGTATATAATTACATCTTCAAGGGCTCTAAAATGGATAAAAACAATTCATAATTAGCATAAAACTCAAACTGAAAATTTTTTACACTTAAAATTATACATTTAAAAAAACCAAGATATATTAAAATTCACAGACTGTTGGACCAACCTTCCATCAGAGTAAAGGAAACATAAGTGGAAGGAAATTAACACATAAAAAAGAGGAAAATACCCGTTAAGACAAGAAAAGGGGAGAGCCTGTTGACTGCATGTTTAATGGGGGAACCAGTTGTTTGATCAATAAGGACTCTAAAATGGGTAATTCCTGAGTGTTGGGTGTTTGTCCGATGATTTTTAAATCTTTATTTTCAATGTATGTTTTGCAGCTTTTAGCATGAGTTCTAATATTGGAATGCTTTGGGTTCGTGAGTCTGCTGCCTGTCCGGAAACTGACCCCTCTATGACAGTCGATGCGCACCTTCAGCAGCCTCCGTATGGATCCCACATAAATCCCCAAGTTACACCTGGGGCAAGTGTATTTATATAGCACACAAGAGGGCATGAAAGGGCACAGACGATCCTTGAACTGAAACAGAGAGAGGATGGTTAAGGGATTTTTAGGAACTAGGTTAACTTTTATAGCAGGAAAATGATCTTGTATTACCTGATTTGATCAAACAACTGGTTCCCTCATTAAACACGCAGTCAACAGCCTCTCCCCTTTTCTTGTCTTAAGGTGTATTTTCCTCTTTTTCATGTTAGTTTCCTTCCACTTATGTTTCTTTTACTCTGATGGAAGGTTGGTCCAATAGTTTGTGAAATTTTATTATATCTTGTTTTTTTTTTTTTTAATGTATAATTTTAAGTCTAAAAAATTTTCAGTTTGAGTTTTATACTAATTATGTGTTGTTCTTATCCATATTAGAGCCCTTGAAGATGTAATTATATATAAGAATTACGAAACGTCGGGAAATAAATATGTACAAGAAGAGCAATTCTTAATTGTCCATCAGCATACGTGTTGCATATAACAGCTATGCCACTCCACACGAATTATATATATATATATATATATATATATATATATATATATATATATATATATATATATATATATATATGTATATATATATATATATATATATATATATATATATATATATATATATATATATATATATATATATATACATATATACACACACACACACACACACACACACACACACACACACACACATATATATATATATATATATATATATATATATATATATATATATATATATATATATATATATATATATATATATGTACATACTTGCTGGCCTGGCAGAAGCACATCCACTACAGGTGCAATTGTGTCGACATTGAAGGTTTACACAGATGATACAGTGAATATCTAACGCATGCATTTGGCATTCTGTGCATGACCTAAGTGTGTGGCGACAGTGTGATCTTCGAACATTGAACCGGTGTCGTCACGTTTCTGGGGAGAAATGACTGAGCGAGTGAGTATGTGTGTTGCACTCTCTAATGGTATATTATCAGAGGAACAGACAATTGCGAGGCGACTTCGTTTTGTGGCTGGGTATGATTTGCTTGTTGTGCAGTGTTTATGGACAGCCACTGGAAGATCTGTGATTTGATGCCATAGAAGTGAGTAGGATAACTCATGAACACATATCTTTTCCTGACATTATGTGGAAATACCCAGTTGTGCTGCAGTGAAATTGCTCTCTTCTCCATTATGCATTTTCCCATTCTGTTCTCTATTATGCATTTTTCTGTTTTGAATACGGATGTCGTTTAACACCATTTCAGGTTTTGATATATGATATGTTTCTTTTAACAGGAGTTCTGGGTTCCTCCTGTGAGGACGAATATTTTGGAAGTGGTGTTTATTTTTACAAACTAAATTACTTTTATTTTGGTCTAGAATAATTATGACCTTTTTACTTTGTTTGGTGAATCATTAATCTGAATGCTTGTTGCTCAGAATTTCCTCTAGTGAGGATTTCCATTTATAGGGGGTGGGAATCACTCCATTTTATGACCGTAGCTTTTGTTGAATTACTTTCGTTAAATTTGTAAATAAAGTCTAGTTTTGTACCTCAGTGTTTAATTCCAGTAGGCCTATGTTTGAGGATAGATTCACTGAGAGGAGTCGACAAGGGAGAAGGAATTTGCTGACCCAGAGCTGGCCACAGCTATCAGAGAGTCTTAGGGGTGTAAGATGATTGATGCTGTTCTTAAAACAGATGCAGTTAGAGATTGTGACCCTATATGATCTGGGTATAAGGTCATTAACATATATATAAATAAATAAATAAATTAATAAATAAATATATATATATGCATATATAATATGCATGCATATGCATATATATATATATATATATATATATATATATATATATATATATATATATATATATATATATATATATATATATATATATATATATATATATAAAAATACATATACACACACACACACATATATATTACATATATATATATATATATATATATATATATATATATATATATATATATATATATATATATATATATATACATATATATATGTGTATATATATATATATATATATATATATATGTGTGTATATATATATATATATATATATATATATATATGAATATAAAAAGGCCCATAAAACACAATTTAAACGTTGCAACCATATATTTCAGGCACTTGCTTCTGTGCCCCTGTTCACTGGTAGAATATGGACAGATGAAATGTTACAAGGGTATATATACAAAGCATATATGGGTGTGGCATTAAGATGGTATGCAGGTGACCGTTTCCTAAGAAGGAGAATAACCAATTCCCTAGTGGTTTATATAAATCTTTCTGGAACAGCATTTTCTTCAACCGCCAATTAATCTGTGGCTTCCAAAATCCACTGGCAAACTTCAAATATCTTCAATGGTCTTTCAGTCTCCAAAAAACCAGCAGGAATACTGCTATATTTATCATTTTTAAGCCAACAGCTTTTCCAGCCATCCATGATCCTCGTCGAGGTTAAGATATATATATATATATATATATATATATATATATATATATATATATATATATATATATATATATATATTTATATATATATATATATATATATATATATATATATATATATATATATATATATATATATGTATATATATATATATATATATATGTATGTATTGTATGTATGGAAACTGATCACTTCTATATGTATATATATATATAAATATATATATATATATATATATATATATATATATATATATATATATATATATATATGTAAAAGTGAATTCTTGTATATTTTTTGTCCACTATAGAAATCCGAACCGCTTGACAGACCCAGACAATATTTTGCTCACAGCCTGTATGTCATTCCAGAAAGGTTTTTAACTCAAAATCAAATCCCTTCCCCGTGAAGGACATACAAATGAAAGTATGCAAAACAAATGAAATTTTCGTTTTCACATCAACTTTTCCTTCAGTATTATTGGGTTAATTCTCATTTTTCTCCTGACACTCCACTTTTATTCCATGCGCTGTTAGACGTATGATTAGCCTACAACAATAAATCCTAATTCCCTATATTAAATTTTTGATCAGAATTTACGTGAATTTTGACCATAATTTATGATTATTAATATAAATGTTAAACATACACCTCACTGCTTGGTTGCATTGCTAAATTAAATATTTTTGGATTTAATACAAAACATATTTCATAGCTATAAAGCAATGAACCCAAACCGGCAGGTCCAAAGATTTTCTCCCCAAACACATGCCAGTTGTCTTCCTCATTCGCGCATGCATAGTAGCTGCTAGCTCACCACAACGTGCAAGATGTAGAATGACAGTATATACTTTTTCTTTATGAGTTCAAATGCGAATTTTCTCATTAATTCGATCGTTTCTTCTTCGTTTTTACCCTTATAACGACTACTTCGTAGCGTCATGATGGTGTATATCGTTTCATATTCGTTTTAAATGAGGTTTATTGGCATGGTTTGGCAACAACACTTCACTATATACTGGAAGCCAGTAGATCCGTCTGTTGTTGCGCGAGAGACAGACCTTCTCCCCTCCTACACACACACACACACACACACACACCTGAGTGTGAATTGTAGAAATACAATATTTTTTATTTATTGTCTTTGTTCAATGGAGATGCTTTTTATTCTCTTCTGACAGAGAAGGTAACTTCCCTCCCCTTCCCTCCTACTCTGTCTTCCCCTCACTCTCCCTTCTCCGTTCCCCTCCCCCCGATTCCCATTCCATCTTCCCTTCTTTTTTCCTCCCCTCCCCTCACCCTTTTCCCTTACCCCTCCCCCCTCTCCCTTCTCCCCCCCCTCCCCTTCCCTCTTCCCTCCCCTTCCCCGTCCCTTCCCCTACCCGTAGACAGTCATTCAGTGTTTTCCCGGGTTGATCAGGTTGATCATATATATATATATATATATATATATATATATATATATATATATATATAGATATATATATATATATATATAAATATATATATATATATATATATATATATATATATATATATATATATATATATATATATATATATGTATATATACACATACAGAAGTAATCAGTTACAATTACTGCCAGATCAGAAAAAACTTAGGTACAGAAGTACTTGATTGAAAGACCTGGGTTTGATCCCGATACGAGTCAGAAATTTATATATGTATGTATATATATGCATATATATATGTGTGTGTGTATGTATAAAACATTAAGCCGTGGATCTAGGAAACAATACACATTGCTCAGTGCTAAATCTATTTCCCACATGGTGTACTGGGAATGAACCCCTGTACTGAAAATTTCTACAACAAATCACCTTAATACAATTCCACAAAAGTTACACCGGAATACACATTGCTCAGTGTTAAATCTATATTCCACATGGTTTACTGGGAATGAATCCCTGTGCTAAAAATCTCTACAACAAATCACCTTAATACAATTCCACAAAAGTTACATCGGCAGACGGCTAAGCCAAACTGCACACACCTCCTTATCTACTCCCATCTAGCAGGCATATGCTGACCTTCAGGCTTTTAAGATCCTTTTCTTACCTTTGAGGTCGTCTCCTTCGTCCCAACATCTTGGAACTACTTTTTTTTTTTTATACCATCTTTCCATCCTCCATTTTCTCTTGACATGGCCGAACCATTTCAAAACAAACTTTTCCATCTTCTCACTTATGTTAACTTTTTTATCCCTTTTCTTAACTTGATTCCTCTCAAACTTTCAGTTCTTTTTACTCCGCATCTGCCGCACAAAAAATTATATAAACAGTTTTTAACTTTTTTTTAACATTTACATTCAGTATGCACATCTTACCTCCAGAGAAGAGATTTGACTCACTCCCTTCAGTCTAACCTCTGCTGCCATGGCTACTCCTCTTCTCTTCCAAATAATTAGAAACATCAATTATTTTGTCAGTCATCTCTTTCATCATCCTACCATTACCATTAAATTTTACCCTAACTACTCGTATGAATAACTGATTTTAGTATTTTACCATCTATAATGTTTTTAACATTCATTGCACATCTTTTTTGTTTTCATTTATCTTAACCTTACTTTTCTCACTTTCTTGACCAATTTTCTCCTATTACAAACCTACCAAAACTTTTTCAACAGTTTCTGAAATAATTCTTGAATATCCTTAATCAATACTGTATCATCCGCAAATGTCAGCCTTTCCACACCGCATCTACGACCCATTTTCTTAACTCACAGCTCTTCATCCTTCCTTTGATTTTTCTCATTAGTCCATCCACAAAAATAATAAGAGGCTACAAAATCATAACGCACTCCTCTCTCAAACCCACTTTGTACCTCAACGTAGTTCCTCTTCTGTCTACATTTTCTAACACGTTTTGCTTTCTTTACAGATACTGAATCCTTCTCGCTAAAAATCCCCTACACCATACATCCACAACACCCTCTACATTAAATCACTATCAACTTTTTATTTTTCAGGTCCACATATGCTTCTTATGCCATTTTCCATGTACTCTCAGATTTCTTACACAACAATTATGTTATAAGAAAATTACCGTTTACCCTCTTTCTTGTCTAAACTCGTACTGCTCTTCTCCTATCAGTCCTGCTGCCATAAGTCTCTCTTTCACAATTCGAGTCCTATCGCACACTTTTCCTGTATACCAAGTACTGTTATACTTCTAAAATCACTAGTCCCTCCATCACCTTTCTCCTTACACAAAGGAGGAATACGTCCTCTCACCATCCCTCTAGAGACAACCTAACTAAACATATTTTATACCCTTGGCCAGCTACTTTTCATGCTGTTGCCCTTATACCAAAGAATATCACTTATAATCCCATCACCTCTTAGTAATTTTCCTTTTTCTGACTTAACTGCCCTCCTCATATTCTCTAATATGCGTTACCCCTCTCATCCTCGCATCATTCAGACTTGTCTCCTTTCCACGTTCAACAATACTTCAGATTACTCAGTCCCTCGACACAGGACTGATTGCTCTTCAGACAGCATTTAATCAGTTGCATCATTTGTTCTAGGATCCGTTTGTACATCAAACTTTCTCTATATTTGCTTCAAGGAACAATTTCATTTTCTCCCTGAAGTATTTGTTTGCACTTCTCCACACGCTTTAATCACACCATACTTTTTCACAACTTTGTCCCTGACTACCTTATTCAACCTTTTGTGAGCTGATACATAATTTTTTCTTGAACTTTGCCATGAAACTCTCAAAAGTCTCTTTTCTCCCTTCACCCCTCCTCTGATTTCTGCTTCCTGTTACTTACCGTTTTATTTCCTCCTCCTACCCTCTTTAACACACCTTCCTTCTGCTTCTATGATCACATATTTGAATTTTTAATATTCTGTTCACTATGAAACCTTTAAACCTACAACCATGGGTGCCAAAGCCCTTGCGACAGTACCATTCGAGGCTGCAGACTGTTCAATAGGAGTTGTGCAGCATATTCAACACTTTCTGTAATTTCATTCAATATGAAATGTAACGCACTGATACGTGGTCACAACACCAGGAAGTGATGTCTGACATACCCTGCGAGAACCATCATCTTGGATTTTAAGGAAGGTATATGGATATCAACATGGAACTGGCAGCGTTCAGGTAGAGTCTAAGACTCGAGGAGCTGTAATAAGCGACAGCTTAATCCACCCCTATAGTAATATTGATTGTCTAAAAAGGAAGCAAAATATAACTTCCTGTGAGTTGGAATTGCGTTGTTTTTCTTCTTCTCTAACGTAGCTAATTTCATAATTCAGAAGCAACTGCATTATGCTAAGGATAATCTAGTTTTTGGTGCCGGATTAAAAATCTTTAAATACCAAGGGTACTGGAAACAACAAAAAATTCTGGAGCCTCTTCCCTAGGCTATTTTCCTTCCATCGTCTCTTTATATGATAATCTCCGTATCAAACTCGTTTATTTTAATTGTATTTACAGGCACATTTTAAAATCTTCCTCTCAACCTGAAGTTCTATCTTTTTCACTTTAGCTTCAACTATATAAAGTAAGACATATTTTCATCAATACATTTCTTACTATTACATATATCATATTGTTCTTCCATTTACTCTGTACCAAAACTTAATCTAAAAACTTTTCCTCGCATATTTCTCTTTCTTAAGAACACTGACGAACACCTTTTGGACATTATGTATTATTTCAAACAATTAGTCCCCTTTCGGAATGCATTTCCACAAGACTCAGTTTTCATTTTCTATGGAAATTGCATGTCTCGCTCTCTTCTCCCTAACACAATTGCATTTAAATCGGCCAGCACAACTTTCCTTTCTCTTTCTCCAGTCTCCAGTCAGGTAGAAATTCAGAATCCCTAAGAACTTCATTCTCAGCTTCTTTCTCAGCCCCGAGCTATATACATTTACTGTCAAAATTTTTTTCTCCTGCCTGATCCATCTTAGCATCTTACCCTATATATATATATATATATATATATATATATATATATATATATATATATATATATATATATATATATATGTGTGTGTGTGTGTGTGTGTGTGTGTGTGTGTGTATATACATACACACACACACACACACACACACACATATATATATATATATATATATATATATATATATATATATATATATATATGTGTGTGTGTGTGTGTGTGTGTGTGTATATATATATATATATATATATATATATATATATATATATATATATATATATATATATATATATATATATATATATATATATATATATATTCATATTGGGTGAAAGTAAGCAAAACTGAATATGAAGGGAAGAGAAAGGGAGTGTAAACCTCCCGTTGATGACGGTAGGGTAAAATGGAAGGTAATGGGAGTGAGAGAAAGACTACTCTTCAGTAAGACGCTAAAGCGAAAATTATGCAAAAGAACCTGAGTGTCATTGAAAATTTATACAGGTGAGAGGAGCCCTCCAGCCCAAGTTTTTAAAACAACCACTAAACTTCAGATCTAAGAGGATGCAAGTATTTTTGCATTACTGTTTACAGCTAAGACTCCTCCTTTGACGAAACGATACAACGTGGAAAGTCATCATTCAGTACAGAATATCACTGAAAATATATTATGGAAAAACTCAGTGAATACGTCAGAAGGTCAGTAGAACTGGCTTCCAACTTAATTTTATTTTGACGTAAGAGAGGTTAGGCACACTGTACTCAACGGGGAAAGATCCAGCTTTCAAGAGATAAGGCGGTCTTTCATAATACCACATTGGTTAGTGCTGATTCTCTCAAGAATTCTATTCAAGACAATGTAAGTAATGCTTTGTGTAAATCACATCAGGGACTTTTAAGAGTTAGGCGAGCTTCATTATGAGGTAATTTTGAGCATTATCGAGGCACCATGCCAATTCAAATAAAATGTGTTAGTAGTGAAATGATCCCCTACAATATGAGGCTATGAATATTTATCGGCTATACACCGATAAAATACAGTTTTTAAAGAATGAAATATATCTTAAAGGAGGATATAATCACGTTCTCTTTTTATGTTTAGAAAGTACGAAGAAAATAATAATAAGTCTTAATATCACACCTAGGTTTTTTCTTTCTGCAGATTCCACCTGTATTAAGACAAGCAAAATTGAAACACTGAAGGAAACAATGCATCGCTCCTGAAATATTATCATTTGCTTTATTCTTTTTAACGTTAGAGAAATGCAGTACATCCCCAGTTTCCCTCCCACGCCTTTCAAAACAACCCTGATGATCTCAATCATTTTGAAATTGATGGCAATGCCATATCTATCGAGCCAACTAAGCTCATTTGGATGCATCTGCTTCACAGGCATTTAACCATCAAGCCACCTCGCCGTTTAGCACCCTCTTACTGCGCACACTCTGGTTTTCGAATCATCCACAAATTCTTCTCCATTGTCCCTCCTTAGAGATGAACAAAAGATGCCATTGAGTTCCCACATCCAAAGACCGATTGACAGGAGAAAGACTTAATCCCGTACCTAATCCTATTCCTGTATCTGTAATCCTTTGATTCCTCCTCGCAGGGTGATCTAATTCTCTTATCTAAACGCCATCGTATTGGCTGCAAGCAAAACAACCTCGGCTCCTGTCTCTCTTATCGATGGGATTTATCTTCCAGGGCCATCGCCCGCTCAAAGAAAATGGGGATCGGAAAAGCACCGGGGGATTGGGGAAGGAACCGTGTCCGTAGTCATGACTGGTAGGGGCGGGGTACTTGTTATACAAAATCCCTCTCCCCTCCCTCCCCACTCCCTCACCCCTTTCCCTCTTTCTCCTCAGTGAAATTTGTATTTTCTTTTCTATTACTCAACGTTACACCATACAAAAAATTAAGATCGTATTTATACGTTGAACTGCATTTCTTAGATGTAAGCGTTACTTATGCTTTCTGTCATATCGAATAATCACCAAACATGCCCAAGAAAAAATGTTTGAGTAAATTTAAAGGAAAGGTCATGTTTTTTGCTATAACGTGCTTTTGTTTCTCTTTATTGCCTGACCGATGCTTTACGTTCGTCCATGTTTTATGCTCATAACATTATGTTAGCTGCTCTACTCTCTTGTTTTTTTTTTTATCTTATAGCTCCCTTGAATTGTTGTTGATCGAAAGGTAATGGCTTTTAATAGTTCTATAAGAACTATTGAAGCCATAATTCGTCAGGAAAATGTTGATGTTATTGTTACTTCGCTATTTGCTTCCATTATTACAACATAATAATTATATACTTAATCACCTCTAAATTAGGAGCTAAAATTCCTTAAACCCTCTTTTGAGTGCTTATGTTGTAATTTTGAAGCCGTAATCCAGAACCATTAAATTGAACCTTCTCCCTTTCTTAAAAAAAAAATTATTACTTGTTTTTGCCACGCGGCGAAACTGACTAAATCATGACGTAATGAAGGTGTGCAGGCCTTCCTTCTTTCCTACTTAATTTTCTTTTTTCTACAAACATTTGGTGCGATGTAAGGTGAATGAGATGCGTTCTATGACCCTGCGGTAATTCGTTTTCTTGTGAGTGATGAGAAAGAAAATAATGAAAACCTAAATGATTTACGACACAAGACTTCATGTATTTAATGACAAATACTTCTTTCGTTGATGTTATCTATCAGCCCATGTGCGCCTTAATCACAAACTCTTACTGAGTGCCTGTGATCTTTATACTTTCAGATAAGGAAAAGATAAGCATTTTCTGAGGTGTCTAGTAAAGATAAGCGCCCCTAACGGAGATAAAGTAAGAATAAGAACCATCCATTGGTAATCAAGTTGGAAGTGAGGAAAATCCAACTCTTGATCAGTGTCATCCCCTTCATGGGAATTTGTTGCCTGGACCCATAATCCTCCCCCGACCATGGGGAACTAAACCCCACTCCCCCTTTTTTCCCCTTTTTTTCCTTTTAGCGATGTTTTGTACCTTACCCAGAGGACACCAACCCTTACTTTCTGAAGTAACTAGGAAAGATAAGCACTCCATAATTGGAGCGAATAAAGATAAGTATTCCTGCTAGTAGGAAGTGCTGGTGCTTATTTGTTCCTTGTTTTGTCTAAAAGAATATAGCTTCAAATTCTTCAACATTTCGATTCATAATTGGGAACCATGATACGATAATCTATTCTGTCGGTCTGTATATGGGTAACTGACTGTTTCTCCGTAATTGTTCGTTAATTAAGGATTATTTGTCTATCACTTCATTTTAATCTCTTTGGTCGGTTTGTATATGGGTAACTGACTGTTTCTCCGTAATTGTTCCTTAATTAAGGATTATTTGTCTATCACTTCATTTTTTCTCCCAACCTGCAATTGTCACACCGCTGGAAGTGTAAATGACAATGTATTTATGAGGCCACAAGAGTCTTACTTATCTGTCTAGCTATCTGCTTTGTGATAACATATTCCAAAAAAGTGTCCACTTTCAGCCATTTACAGCAACTACTACCCAAAGTTCAGAGTTTGTCTTCTCCTAACTGAGAGTCACGATGTAAGACTGTGTCCAATTCATTTTTGCCTGTCAGCGTCTACTGGCATGTTTCCGCTTTCCACGTACTTTAGATGAATTTATGGTGTATCGATTTCATGTGACGAAGTAGAAATATGGCGATAATCAATAAAACTAAATTGGCGGATGAACCCCTTACCTACTTATAGACAACCAACCCTAAAGGTGTGGGAAGTCAGGGAAAGGACATTAATGTGGGTGCAAAACTGTTGGATAAGGAAATTGTTTGCAACTGGCGTGAATAGCTGATGTTTGCAGACGTTTACAGTAGGCTATTTACTGGGAGTGAAGACAGATGATGGTAAAATGAGAGAAGAGATGAATCACAGAATCACTGAAGCCAGATAAGTGGTATGGTGTGTATAGTGGGGCAGATAACAGAAAAATCGTGCAAATGATGATACAAGCATCAAATCTGGCACAAGTGTCCTCCAAGGTATACTAATCAAATCTGCCCGATTGGCCAATTGAAAATCCAAGATGGTGGCCATTTTCAAGATGGCCACCAAAATAACCACCCGAAGTAGATGTTTTGCTTAGAAATATTTGTAGTTGTCTGATTTGCATGATCTAAGTGTGGATTTCTATGTTTTGAAGCCTGCTGGATTATATTTTCCTGTTTAAAAGCACTCTGAGACATATTTCTCAAGATGACCACCAAGATGTTTGTCTTTCTTTACATAAGTTTTGTCCCGGCTAGTACATTTTCAAAGTTATGCATACTGTGCTGCTGTTTCTCGATCTGCTACTGTTCACATATGCAGCTGCAGAGTGATGTGCAGGGAAGCTCTGCCTGACAGCACTTGTATCTTCCTTTGCAAACCTTCTTACAGGAGCACTTTGTCAATTCTTGACAGGTTGCTGCAATCGGATCGGTGTATCTGCCATGCTTCTCCTTTCTGTGTCCACCCCCATTCAGCTGGAGTGCTCATGTGTGGATTACAGTGGGTTGCCTGGCCCCAGATGATCCCAGCCTGGTAGGCTGCACGCTTTGCATGTTCTCTGAGGGCTGCCTGTGTTGGTGGAATTGAGTTGTACGGCCTCTGCTTGCGGGCAAACAGATCCAGTCTTGCTTCGTCCACACCAGTGGCTGCGCTTGATCTGTCGTACATGAGGACAACGAATCTTTCCAGCCTCTGCATGTCAAGATCACAAATCAGTGTTGGATGCTGGCTGAGATTGATGAATATTTCAGTAATATCATCAAATACATTCCAAGTCTGCCATGCAGATTTCTTCACTTTCCCACGGAAGGCAGACACAATGTCACATCCAGCGAATGTGTGAAAGTAGGGGATCCATCTAGCTTTCTCAAGCCCAGTTGCAGAAACTACCTCATGGACTGGAATCCATCGCATATGGACTCCTTGGCCAAAGGCAATCCACATTTCCTGAAGACCTAGTTTCTGGAAGGATGGCAGTACAGATGCGCTAGTCATTAGCTTTGATGATTATAGACTTGCCCCCATCAGTCGTTGCATCCCTAGCGTAGAAGTTGTAATATAGCAAAGTCTGATTTCGACACTCCATGATGGAGTTGGGACTTGATGTCTGCACCATGTTCGATCATGCATACAAACTGAAGCAGTAATGGTGGCACAGCCTGTTCCAAGTCTTTGTCATGAAAATAGCTGCTGAAATTCGACTTCTGATGGAGTATGCCTTGTCTTATTATCCCAGCAGCTTTTGCTAGATGGATCGCTTCACCATAACAGGATGCTTCTGACAGGACTGAACCTACATCAGTTTCAACAGTCAACAGAACTTCTCGTCCTTGGCGATTAGCTTGCAGCTGTGGAGTGTGCAAAAGCAGCTGATCCTTGAGTCGAGTAGGATGAACATCAGGCAAGTCAACACCAAGTTGTTCCAGCCTCTGCTTGTAAAGCTTGGTCAAATCAGCAAGCTTGAAAATCGGTGGCCTCTCACTGGCATTTTTCATCTCGCAGATGTAGGTGACTAGTTCAGAGAAAGCAATTGGATATGCATCTTTCCAGTGTTCCTGTGCTTTTTCTTGCTGCCGCACCTTTAGGTATGCCTGTTCTCGGTTATACAATGCCACCAAACAGCCAGAATGATATTTCACTTCTTGGGCTACGACATCTCCTGTATTTAGTTTGGCGAGAAGTTTTGTATCACTGAGTGTTTTGGCACATTTATTTATTCTCCTATTCACTTGCATTGTCATTGCTTCTCTAAGCTCCCCTCTTCAATTTCGCAGAAGAAGCATTCTTTTGTTTTAGTTTCTTGGAACTTTCGTGGAATCTTACTTCTACTACCCTCATCACTAGTACCTACATGACTTGCTCTTTTTTCAGCTCGGTGTAACTTTGTGTTGTTGAACAGAAGCCTGCAACTCTCATGATATTGTGCCTTATTTTTTCTCAACGTTTCCTCTATCCCAGAACCTTCGCCAAGTCTTGCAGGGTCTAGCTTGATTGGTAGCGCATTGAGTGAGTGAAACAGAGGAATATTCTCTGCCAGGTTCATATATTCATCATCCCCTCTTCTGGCAGGATTGGCTTGGGGAGATTTTAGATCTTCTTTCTTAACCTCCTGACATAGGCAACACTTGGTCCAGTCTGTTTTCCATGATCGTCCAGTAGAGTTCGCATCCATGATTACGATGATGTTCAGGGTCGAGGGTTTATCTTTTTACCACCTTGTACATGTAATAGTATAATAGGCCTCTTATGTCCTGTGATATACAATAGGGGCTTTCCTGTATGGGATACAACTAGGTTCTTGCACTGTGCCATACACCTAGTCCAATCATTCAACCAGTGTCATAAGTCCCATGCGATCTGTACACCATCCAGATAACTAAAACCCTGTCATCCTTGGTTCGGCTCTCCCGCGCTGGCACATCCTGTCCATTCAGGTGCGGCTGCCTAACTGATTTGGGGTTGATTAGGCAGCATTTGGGATACTAATAGGTTGTTGCAGTATGATGCCAATATAAATTTCCTGCTTAGCTGACACTGAACCCCATGCTGAGTTTCACAGCAGCGATGTCACCAATGTGCCTTGGTAGTGCCCAGCAATAACTCCTTTAATACAGTGCCTTAGCCATGTTTTAAACTAGAAAATATACACCAGCAGGCTTAAAAACTTAGGAATTCACACTTAAATCATGCATTTCAGACAACTACAAATATTTCTAAGCAAAACATCAACTTCGGGTGGTTATTTTGGCGGCCATCTTGAAAAATGGCCGCCATTTTGGGTTTTCAATTGGCCAATCGGGCAGATTTGATTAGTATCCCTTGGAGAACAATTGTGCCAAATTTGATGCTTGTATCATCATTGGCACGATTCTTCTAAAAAATTACTCTTATCTGCCCCACTAATATGAAAGATCTGGAGGAGAACATGAACGCCTACGGAAGCTAATGTAGGAACATAAGAAGGGATTTTGAACCTACTCTACAATTTAGAAGTAATGCACGGATACTGAAGAAATGAAAATGAAAGAAATGTTGAGACTTCATACATATGGTAAACAAAGGTGGATCAAAGTATCAATCACCACGGTAGTTGGCAGTTAGTAAAGCCCAGCCACCCGGAGCACACAGAAACACCAGCTTTGGCCCTTTATAACTCTGGAAATATTCAACCGACCGGGGTGAAACTCTGACTTTAGAGGTTTCCCACTAAGGTCTCTAATCATACCAATTTTCATCAAAATCTATTCTGCTGTTCCAGAGATCCAGATATCGATTTTTGGCGTTCAAGGGATGAGGTAGGGGTTGGGTAGGTGAGGGGTCTAACACTTCTGTGGAGCAATGACGATAAAAGATACAGTCGTGATACTTAGTTTTTCTGAAAGCTCGTATTCGGGAGGGGTGCCTTTCGGGGTTTGTTTTTTTGAAATAATGACATTTTAAAGTTATAGTATGCCATTCAAATTAGCCCCCAAAATTTAAATTTCCTGGTGCTCAGTCACGGACTGGTCACAACACTAGAAGAGACACCGTTTTCTTAATGTGTGTGAATAGCAAGTGGTGTTGGGAGAAGCTGGCTGACTTACTGTTAATTATTTTAATTGAAATTATCATACACTTTGAATTTATTTGTGCAGTTTTGGTTTTTGCGATCGTTGACCTACTCTAAATAAAGAGCTGCAACAGTTAGAATGTTTTCACACACATGTATGTATATATATATATATATATATATATATATATATATATATATATATATGTGTGTGTGTGTGTGTGTATGTGTACACACACACACACACACACACACACACACACACACACACACACACACACACACATATATATATATATATATATATATATATATATATATATATATATATATATATATATATATATATATATATATATATATATATATATATATATATATATATATATATATATATATATATATATATATATATATATATATATATATATATATATATATATATATATATATATATATATATATATATATATATATATATATATATATATATATATATATATATATATATATATAGTATAACTATGCAGCAAACAAGCTAAGCTGACCTTAATCACAGAGAAACCGTATAGGTCTAAAAAAACTATATCTAAAACCTAAATAACCCCCGCTCCTTTGTTACCACATTTTTCTAGATCTAGGGCGTTGCCATTGCAAAAAAGGACTGAAATCACAGGCAAAAAAGTGATGAGATCACAAAAGTGGTAGTAAAGCCCAGCCACAAGAGACAGATACGGAGGTCAGGGGATACAAAGGAAGGGGAAGGGCGTAGGGCTTTACTCCGCAACCTAATAAATTATGATGAAAGCGAAATTAGAAGTAGGATTCTTTTCTCAATCATTATAGAAAGCGAGTGCTATTATGATACGCACAACGCTAACTATACCTGACGAGATGGGCACTGGCACTTCATCAAGCAATGCAAATTGAAGACATGTAGCAAATGTACCCACTCAGAAGCGCGCGATAATATAAGCCTATAAGGTAACATTTTTTTTTCTTCTTTTTTCTTATTTGTCATCGAGAATAATACAGGCAAACTCATTCCGATTGTTGCTGTTGCTGTTGCGGGGACTAGAGTAATGTTCAACAAAAACCTAGGCCGGGTCATTGTTGGATGGTACTGGAATCAGGCACTCTTACATTATTTTCACATCATCAGCAGTGGTTCGTCCAAACCGAAGCCTATTCAATCTATTACATTAATTTCGTTGGCTGCCTTTCTGCCTGTGTTGTGTGTGTGTGTGTGTCCCCATTCCTCCCACATCCCTACCCCCAAAAACCGGTTTAAGCAGGGTGGTCCCTACACACCCTCCCTCCCCCCAGGACCTCAACTCCCATGGAAAAACGATAATCCCCTCCCTTCATCCTCCCCCTACCCCCCCCCCACCTTTCCCATCCATCTTCCCTCCCCTTCCCTCTTCCCTTTTCTCTTTTCCATGTTTAATGATGAAATAAAATGTGTTGAGATTGAGTACCAATCACAAAATGTTTGTAGATTTGCAAGGACATCATTTTCTTATAAAAGTAATGTACAGGTTTTTCAATTCAAGATTATTACTCGCTTGACCTTTAGAATTTTTGAAGTGTTTAATTAACCTCTTGTGATAACTATGAACCAAATGCATTATGAGGATCACAGTAAATACTACTCCTGTTGTACAACTGGAGTCTTTAAGATTAAATAAGATGTTATAATCCAATGGGGGTTTCTCCAGGAGGTGGAAGAAATGATTCCAAAGACAGATTCTGGATTTCTCCCCTGAAGGAAAGCGGATCCAACAGGAATCCATTTAGGAGCTGAAAATGGCTTCACAGGAATTGGAATCTTTAAGGATTTAAGAAGACGTTATAATCCAATGGGCATTTCTTCAGGAATGCTCCAAGAGCTGAAGACTGCTTCAAAGGATCCTGGAGTTGTGAAGATGTCTTTCCAGAATAATCTGTTATATTAATTTCCTCGGCTGCCTTTGTGTGAGTGTTGTGTGTGTGTCCCTAGCCTCCCCCTTCCCCTATCCCTTTCCCCTTTCCCTTTCCCCTTCCCCTTCTCCTCCTCTTCCCTCACTTATCCCTCCCCTCCCCTTCCCCTCTCCTCCCCCTTCTTCCCTTCCCCTCCCTCCCCTTCCCCTTCTCCTTTCCCATTCCTCTTCCTCCCCTCCCCCCCCTTCCCTCTTCCCTTTTCCATGTTTTATGGTGAAAATGTGTTAAGATTGAGTACTATTAACAAAATGTTTATAGATTTGTAAGGTCATTATTCTTGTTTATAAAATTAATGTACAGGTTTTTCAAATCAAAATATAACTTGCTTAACCTTTAGAATTTATGAAATGTTTAATTAACCCTATGTGGTGACTATGAACCACCTGCATAATGAGGATCACAGTATATACTACTCCTGGTATACAACTGGAGTTTGTAAAATTAAAGAAGACGTTATAATCCAATATACGTTTCTCTAGAAGGTGGAAGAAATGATTCCGAAGACATTTCTCCAGGAACCCTTCAGGAGCTAAAGACTGCTTCAAAGGATCCTGGAATTGTGAAGACGTTCTTTCATTAATAATATCTTAATAACTGTCCAGAAATTTTCAACATTAAGTGACCCAACGGTAATTCTAGAATAACAGCAGGCACTACTGGTGATGGTCCAGAATCGCCATATCCTTACCATACCCATACCTATACCCTTACCCATACCCATATCCATTCCATACCCATACCCATATCTTACACATACCATAACATTCCCATACCCATATGTGTGCCATACCCATACCCATATCCGTACCATACACATACCATACCATAATCAATGCTGGCATCAGCATTGATTCAAAAACCCATCAAAAGCTGCTCCTGTACCTACAAGAAGATATGGTCAGTTGTTTGTATATGATCGAAAGGTAAACAGGGCTGGTGCTGCCTGTAGACTTTTGCTGGGGGTATGGGTATGGTATGGGTATGGTACAGATATGGGTATGGGAATGTTATGGTATGTGTATGGATCTGGGTGTGGGTATGGGATGGATATGGGTATGGGTAAGGTATATGGGTATGGTAAGGAAATAGGTATGGATATCAGTATGGGTATGGTACAGGTGTGGGTATAGGTATTGTATGGATAAGGCTATAGGTATGGTTATGGAATGGATATGGGTATGGATATGGGTATGGGTATAGGTATAGGTATGGGTATGGGTATGGTACAGGTATGGGTATGGGTATGGATATGGGTATGGGTATGGGTATAATACAGCTATGAATATGGGTATGGGTATGGTATGGATATGGGAACTAGCAAACGCAAGTGTTAGCGAACATCTGCTAGTTTTCTTGGTTTTCTTCTATGGTAAGCTTCCAAGCATTTAGCCTATGTCACAGAGATAAGTAGAAATTCTGGGGTGGACTGACCTTGTACTATATTAATCCTGATGAATACCAGCCCTAGCTTAGCTCTGTTGGAAAGGAGAGTCAAGGAGAAAGTGAAACTCATTACCACTGGGGCATGTATAGTGACAATGAAACAGAGGGTGCAGCAGCCAACAAAGGTAGGGCGACAACTATGGAACAAAACTTTTTTATAATTGACCTTTCAGGAATTGAGGGCACTGCATTTCTGGAATTGACTTTATCAAAAAATTTAGGGTGAACATTCAAGGGGGTGCCAGTTGAGAATGATGGACACAGGTTCTGCCAATGAAAAAACCTAACCTTTACCAGAATGCTATGTCCTGTCCTAAACAGACCTTACCCTCCTAACCTGACTTAGAATGCCGTGCCCTGACCTGGCTGCTTGACACCACCCAAGTAAACACTGAACATTGGAAACATGGACTAAGCTCCCAATTCTGGGCCACCACAGACCAATTAGAGTGATGGTGGGGGATGAAGTGATACCTGTAAAACTGTAGTGTCCCTGCATGAAGACAGTTCCAGCTACACCTGCAAGAGGTGATAGAACTCCCCAAGGACTGTAGTTAGCCTATTGATTAAAACTCCTAAGCCCCTGTCTGAAGGATCAGCAGGGTGCTCAGACCCCATGCCAGATGGTAGGAGTACGTATATACCCTCAGGGATTGTATGTATACACGAAGAAAAGGTTTTTATTCCTTTATTGAACTTAACAAATAGTTTAATACTATTTGAAGAAATTCCGTGTGCAATCTGGAAGAATACATGCTGGTACAGACTCTGTCAACTGTCACACTTCTAAATTGTACAAGAACTGCTAGCATGGGCTCACAAGCACACCCTGATTAAGTATCAAAAAGAGTTAGAAATTGTAGAGGCCTATGTTTGTATCATAGCAACAGGAGACAAGCCACCAGGGAGGGCCTATTCCAAATTGACACAGGGGACCATCCTCCTATTTGTTCAGAACCTCACAGAGTACCGGTGTCCTCCTACCAGTGTGAGGTTGAGAAGGAAATAGAGGAACTAAAGAGTCGGGATTATTCAGGAAAGTGAGTCTCCCTGGGAATCCTCAACTGTTGTGGTAAAGAAAAAAGATGGCATGCTACAATTGTATGTAGATGACAGGGAACTTAATGCAGTTACAAAGGATAATGCTTATCAGTACCTTCAATTGAAAGATTGCTTGTCGAGTCTGGGATAGATGACTTTTCTCATCATTAGATTTAAAATCATGTTATCACCAGATTCTGCTAAAAGGAGCCAAAAAGAATTATAAAGTGCTTTTGGCTATGCAGTACTTGTGGTTCTGTGGGCTTTGGAAAGGCATTGGTATTTTCTGTTGAAGTAATGTTTTCAATCTTTCTCTGTATGATCTACTTATGAAGGGAGACTTAACTGCACAGCAAAATTGTTGGATAGAGAGACTACTAGAATTTAATATTGTAAGAGTTGTGCGAATAGAAGGGAGAGCAAATAAAGTAACTAATCTCATTTCTAGAAATCTGGTCAAGTGTTATGACATGGAATAAAAAATGAAGGGATGGAACTACAATGTTACAGAATTGCCAAGTTAATCAGAGAGATGAAGAAAGAAAACAGGGTAGGCAGGTCCATCACTCGGATGGCCCTGGAAAGCTAGGTGGGAATTCTGGGACAGGGGATTCTTGCTCTACAAACCTGAGGGATCAGCTGGTGAACTATACAGATGGGAGACAGAGAGAGAGAGAGAGAGAGAGAGAGAGAGAGAGAGAGGAGTGCCTGAGCAGGAGGCTGAGGTTAGGTGGATAAGTGAAATGGGGAGCTCCAAAGGGGGCACTCCTCGGATGTATGCCCCGATGATGAGGCAGTAATAGATTTGTGTGGAAGGAAGATCAAGGAATATCGTGAGGGACAAAGACAAGAAAAGTGGATACCTGACATTTTAGCCACAATCAATGGTGACCCCACACAATGACCTTCTTTTGCAAATGTACCATTAGTAGGTTTTTCTTGAAATGAGGTCAAGAGAGTTTTGTTCTCGGATAGTGCTCCATTCCTCATCATGTTTCTAAACTCTTTCCATGTATGTCACCTCTTAGACTTAATATTGATCAGCACTGAAAATGACACATTCTTGTGTGCTAATAAAATGTGTTGTTGATCTGACTATTATGGTGTTGCTTCGTCCACTATGAATAAGGAGACCTCTACTGAGACATATCCCGGTTTTGAGTACTCATCCACAAATTCTTGAATGTAGTCCAGATAACAGGGGAGGTTAGCCACTAAGTGAGGTCAACTGGTGAACATTAACTTCCTCACCTGACTGGCGCCAGGGTGTCACTGCCAATATCTTTTTATGTAGCCAAACCACTTCTACCTCCAACAAGCTTATTCGCCCTTCCTGAGCTACACACTCATATTCCTGACCGTATTGTTGGTTGTATTCATCATTCCTCTCCTCACCTGTGGATACATTCACTACCTCTTGGCCATTTGCCATTTTCAATGTTGGTTTGATCACTGCACCTCACTTGAGCAATCTTGACTGCACACCTGGCATCACTGACTTAATCCCGAATTCGTAAATGAGATCTGAGGGTGCCTTTTTACCAGTTTTATCATAAAAAAATTGCTACATATTCTACAAGAGGTGCATGTTAATAATGCACAAGTTTACCACACCAGAACTGGATGCCGACAGCCTCAAGAGAGAAAGAGGTCAGCATACCCAAAATGCTTACATCTGACCATCTCTCACTGACTCAACCCTCAACCCACTTGCACTGAGACGACAGAGTGAATGACATTAAATCCAAAAACATCAACAGCAATGATGCACATCTTAACAACAATAATAACAGTAGTAAATAAAGAATACAGTAAAACCATAATATAGATGCTAAGAGGGTGTGAATTCCTACTTCACAAAGCAGTAACCTCTCAGCATATTATAGATGAAAACACAAAGACATACTTAGACATAAGTAACATTCATAAAACCCAAACAGAAAAGAAATAAGGAAGATCCAGGTCATATATATTTATATTATATATATATATATATATATATATATATATATATATATATATATATATATATATATATATATATATATATATATATATATATATATATTATATATATATATATATATATATATATATATATATATATATATATTACAAAATCAAAATCAGTAGGTGCACGTGACTTCAGTGTATAAACGAATCCCACAGGAAAATGACAGACAGAAGTTCAGTATCAAGCGCTTTCACGTTTATTAACGCACCGTTCACGTTTTAATGGGTAATTTTGTGTACAAAAGTTCGCTATGACTATGGGTAATCCCTTATCTCCTGTTCTTAGCAATATTTACATGGAATTTTTTGAGACAAAATTCTTACCAAGAATTTTGCCCCAAAAAGTTATGTGGTATAGGTATGTGGAGGATATTTTCTGTATCTGGCCAGTTCACGAAAATCTCCAGGAATTTCTGGTTAAGCTAAATAATTTAGTCCTTTCTATAAAATTTACTGTAGAGGAAGAAAGAAATTGTAATTTGAATTTTCTTGATGTAACTATCCATAGACATGATAGAAATTTCACTTTTTCAGTGTTTCGAAAATCAACTAACATTGCCTCTTTTGTTCATTATTATTCCAATCATCATCAAAATGTTAAATTCTCTGTCTTTTCTGGAATGTTCTTAAGTGCTTTACGTGTTTGTAGCCCACAATTCATTGATGCTGAGATCAAAACTATTTATGATATTGCTTTGAAACTTATATACCCAGGAAAACATTGTATTTAACTAATAACAACTTGAATTCAGCAAGCATAATATTCTCAAATTACTGTATGATGAAAGGTTTTTACAAATTCCTAGAATTTTAAAGCTTTTCAACATAAATGTTGTTTTCAGTAATTTTAATGTTAAGAGTTTAGTAATAAAAAATTCTCCTAAAAATGTTTCTGGCTGCATCTATGAGATTCCTTGTAAAAAATGTGATAAAACATATTATGGACAAACTGGAAAATCACTTTCACAACGAATCAAACAACGCCAATATTCTGTGAGAACTGGCCAAATATCGAATGGATTATTTATACATATGAGAGATTCAGGTCATATTAACTGGAGTGAAGCAAGGTCTCTTGTCCCATGCAACAGCAGAGTTAAAAGGAATATCATCGAATCTTGTTTTATCAAGTCAAGTAATGAAAGTGTTCTAAATTTAAGTCTTGATGCCTTCATAATTTAAAAAGTTGTTGATAAATATAAAAAAAATTTAAAAAGTTGTTGATAAATATAAGCAAAATTAGTATTCAGTTTTATACATGTTTCTATAATTTGAATGGGTAAGATTCCTCATCTCTTATGTTAATTATGTGGTTCTAGTTTGTGACCACGTGATCCCGGATTTTCCTGGGTTACCCCTTTGTTTATTACCCCTTGGTAATTAACCATCTGGTATTCAATTTTATTCACATTTTTGGATTTTATATGGTAAACTTTCGTACCTCTTTTAGTTAGGCCTATGTTTTAGTTTGTGACTACTTGATCCCGTATTATCCTGGTTCATCTTTCTGTTTAGTACCCTTTGACAATTGACGATCTAGTATTCTTGTTCCTTTTGTTTACTTTGTAACCTTCCTTTCATCTGTGTCTCATTTGTGCCCAGACGATGCGTTAATAAAAGTGAAAGTGCTTGGCACTGTGGGATTTGTTTATATATTATATATATATATATATATATATATATATATATATATATATATATATATATATATATATATATATATATATATATATATATATATATATATATATATATATATATATATATATATATATATATATATATATATATATATATATATATATATATATATATATATATATATATATATATATATATATATATATATATATATATATATATATATATATATATATATATATATATATATATATATATATATATATACATATATATATATATATATATATATATATATATATATATATATATATATATATATGTATGTATATATATTACATGACCTGGGTCTATCCTTATTCAGTTTCTGTTTGGGTTTTATAAGTGTTACTTATGCCTAAGCATGTCTGTGGGGTTTTATCTGTAATATGATGAGAGGTTATTACTTTGTGAAGTAGGAATTTGCAACCTCTTAGCATCCATGTTATGATTTTACTGTATTCTTTATTTACTACTGTTATTATGGTTGTTGTTAAGATGTGCATCATTGCTGTTGATGTTTTTGGTTTTAATGTCATTCACTCTATCGTCTCAGTGCAAGTAGGTTGTCAGTGAGAGATGGTCAGAGAATGCAAAGTGTAAGCATTTTGGGTATGCTGACCACTTTCTCTCTTGAGGCAGTCGGCATCCAATTCTGGTGTGGTAAACTTGTGCATTATTGACATGCACCTCTTGTAGAATATGTAGCAATTTTATTATGATAAAACTGGTAAAAAGGCACCCTCAGATCTCATTTATGAATCCGGTATTAAGTCAGTGATGCCAGGTGTGCAGTCAAGATTGCTCAAGTGAGGTGCAGTGATCAAACCAACATTGAAAATGGCAAATGGCCAAGAGGTAGTGAATGTATCAACAGGTGAGGAGGGGAATGATGAATATAACTAACAATACAGTCAGGAATATGAGTGTGTAGCTCAGGAAGAGCGAATACACTTGTTAGAGGTAGAAGTGGTTTGGCTTCATAAAAAGATATTGGCAGCAACACCCTGGTGCTAATTAGATAAGGACGTTGAAGGTCACCAATTCCCCTCACTTAGTAACTAACCTTCCCAGTCATCTGGGCTACACTCAGGAGTTTGTGGACAAGTAATCAAAAGGGTGTATATATATATATATATATATATATATATATATATATATATATATATATATATATATATATATATATATATATATATATATATATATATATATATATATATATATATATATATATATATATATATATATATATATATATATATATATATATTATTATAAGGTGCTATAATATATAAAACCATTCTACAAGTATAATATGTACCTCTGTGAAATTTTGATGTTTTGCTTGCAGATTCGTCATTTGTTGTGAGATGTGATTTTAAAATGTCTTTTTCTCACAGATAAATTGTGTATCATGCAATCTTAAAATGTCTTGATATGTTTTTTCCATTTGTTTAATATATTGTACAGAATATTATACTGAGCGAACTCGGATTCATAACATGCCGTGTAGAGAGAGGGAGATATTTTTTGAACCATTATGGCTTGCCGTATTTACACAGTTGTTTGGGGTCCAGAAAGTCATGTATGGAGAAAGACAGAGCCCTCTTGTCTTATCTCTGATGAGTTTGACAGCTATCAGCGAATTGCCTGTTACATATTTATCATGTGTGCCTAACCCATGGTTATTAGCTGTGTCTATGCTTATTCTTTTCCATGATCTTGAGTAATGGAATGAGGAACAGAGAGAGAGAGTTGAAGTTGACATGCTGACAGCGAGGCAGTTTTGGGTCCAAAAGCACTTCCTTTTGTTTGTTCAAGTGTTTGAGTGTCCAGCGGACGATGTCAATCATTGATAAGAGCTCTGGCATATTTCCTTCTGGGCCTTAGAAGTCCCTGTATGTATACTGCACAAGTATACCTGTATGTATAATATATGTACACTTTATGTATCATGTATTCTGGGATGGTTTAAAGACAAAAGAGCATTACTGATCCAAAAACACTTAGTCAGGAACAGGGTTTGCTGGAAATAGGGTGTCTCTCTCTCTCTTTCTCAAATATTGTTTTACTGGCTGCTTTCCTGTTTGTAAAAGTTTTGTTAAACTCACCCAAGAAGTGTATTCATTTTGTAAGAGGTGATCTGAGGTATTTATATTGTGCAAGCATTGTGGAAAGTGTGTAATGGTGAAACACTTATAAAAAGGTAAAGTGATGTTTACTGGGTTTTGTTATGTTAAGAGTTGAGTGATGTTCTAGGTAAAAGAGAATTATTATTTTGATAAGAGGTGAATAATATCTCTTATAGTGAGTTCTAATGTGTCTTGCTGCTAATTATATATCATTGTGTATGTCATTGTGACTTGGCAGTGTTGTCTTTGAGAAAGTCTTAGAAAGACATGAGTTTAAACTTTTTTAAAAGTGAAGGTAATCTTTTGAAAGATTGATATAATCTTTAAACATATTTTTGTCTTAGTGAAATTGCAATTGGTATATTTCCATTTTGCATATTTCATTCTTATATGTCTGTTATCATATTACTATAATTTTATAATTACTGTTTTACAAAGTTTTGTGCTGGTGATTACTTAGCATTTTGTTAGTGCATACTTATTATTGAGATTTCAGAAAATATTTATGTGGATTCCAGTCGGTAATATTTTGGTGAACATTTGTGTTGAGTGTAATTAATCAGGTATATGTTTAAAACTTGAGTGATAGTTAATGGTTTGAATCTTACTTAACTAAACTGCTTTCTTAATAAATTAAAGTTTTGTGAATTATATGTGATTAAGAAATACTTAAATCTTACACTGTTATCAATTAATAGTAAACCTTTTTGAGATTGTGAACTGTGCATATAACTTTTGAACTTAGAAATAAACCTGTTTGTTTAAAGTTTTAAAAATGCAACGTTTCATTTTGACCACCAACAATTAGAGAAATTAATGAATGTGTACAAGGTAAGTGATATATCTGTTTGTTCATCTGAGACTTATCTAGGTGAAATAGAACCAGGGAAACAGTTATAGTGTTTATTGAAGTGATGCTCATTTTCCACTAGTCTGTTTATAGCGTGTTAATTGTTACCTCATTCATAACTTGATAAAGATACATTTATTTTCTCAAGTGATAAGTAAGTTTTATGGGATCACTGTGCCTTTAGAGTATTCAGTCTTAATATATTTGTTATGAGGTTTCAAGTATCTGGTCGATGTGAGGTAACTTTTTGTTATTATTTGTGTAATAACCAGGTGCTTGATCACTTCGTGACAGTATATGTATGTATATATATATATATATATATATATATATATATATATATATATATATATATATATATATATATATATATATATATATATATATATATATATATATATATATATATATATATATATATATATATATATATATATATATATATATATATATATATATATATATATATATATATATATATATATATATATATATATATATATATATATATATATATATATATATATATATATATATGTGTGTGTGTGTGTGTGTGTGTGTGTATGTATGTATGCATGTATATATACACACACACACACACACATATATATATATATATATATATATATATATATATATATATATATATATATATATATATATATATATATATATATACATGTACATATAAAGAAAGGCAATACCATGAAAGAAAGTGAAACAACGGAGTGGTGCTAGGCCTTTCGACTTACTGTCCTAAATAAAGGACAGTAAGAAGAAAGGCCTATCTGTTGTTTCACTTTCCTTTGTGGTGTTGCCTTTATTCATATATTCATCATGTTCCATATTTTTGTGACTCAGTTATACGTATATATTTATATATATATATATATATATATATATATATATATATATATATATATATATATATATATATATATATATATATATATATATATATATATATATATATATATATATATAAATGTATTTATATATATAGCTGATAACCAGGTGCTGCCTAAATATATAATGACAACCAATATATATCTCTCTATATATATATATACATATAAATGTATTTATGTATACTAGCTGACCAACTCACCCCCTGCCTGTTAAGATAGTCTGAATGACAACCAATAAATTTTTGCATTTTATCTTACACTCTCTCTCTCTCTCTTCCTGTCTCCTGAACTGGACTTGAAGGATCTCTGTCTCTATTCATCCCAGGGTCTGAAAACTATGGATTTGACTCTGCCCTGTCATTTTTGACATTTTATATTTTACACCACTTCTCATGCCCCCATTCCTATCTGGGCTGAACTTGGACTTGAAAGGATATCGGGAGTTTCACTATTCATCTCAGCGACCTCAAAAACTATGGATTAAACACTAATATCTGTAGTTTTTGGTTATTTCCATGTGTCACCACCTTCCCACCCCACTCCCTATCAGGACTGAACTTGGACTTGAAGGACATCAGGAGTGTCACTACTCTTCTCAGTGACCTCAAAAACTATGGATTAGACACTAATATCTGTCATTTTCAGTTGTTTTTACATGTCATTCTCTTCCCACACAGCCTCTCCTATCAGGGCTGAACTTGGACTTAAAGGGCGTCGGAAGTGTCACTATTCATCTCAGTGATCTCGAAAACTATGAGTTAGACACTAATATCTGTTGTTTTTTATTATTTTTACATGTCACCCGATTTTCATCCCCACCTTCCTATTGGGACTGAACTTGGACTTAAAGGGCATCAGGAGCATCACTGTTCTTCTCAAGGATCTTGAAAACAATGGATTAGACTCTGATATCTGTCATTTCGGTTATTTTTACATGTCACCTCCTTCCCACCCGCCTTTCACCCCTCCCATTCCTATCAGGGCTGAACTTAAACTTGAAGGGCATCGGATGTGTCACTATTCATTGAAGCAACCTCGAAAACTATGGATTAGACACTAATATCTGTCGTTTTCTGTAATTTTTACATTTCACCCCCTTCCCACAGTGCCTCTCCCCTTTGGTGCCAGTGATGTCTTACCCCCACACTATTCTTTCCCAGATGATAAGTCGTATATATATATCAAGTTTGGTTGAAAGTTCTCAATGCATGTCAGAGTGTATGTGGAACATACAAACACACACACACATACATACATCCATATATATATATATATATATATATATATATATATATATATATATATATATATATGTGTGTGTGTGTGTGTGTGTGTGTGTGTGTGTGTGTTTGTATGGAATTGTGATAGCCACAATGCCCTCTTAACTTTCTTGAATACTTCGTGCTTTTTTGTATAAGCTTGTCACTACAAAGCCTTAAGATCTAAGTGCAAGAAATATGAAGAAATTCTAATGTCCGGTAGCAGGAAATGAACCCAGATCCCCTAATCAGAACGAGGTACCATTGTTGACCGACCACGAGAAGGATAAAATTCTATTGCTTCTCATACATACAAAAACCTTTCATTTGCAGATATATGTATTAGAGCTGGAATAGGCCCATCCTCACCATTGTGGCCAAGTGGACAATCAATTTTTATTGTTTTTTAGGCTGAAATATATATGTAGAGTCTGCTGGTCACTTTTTACCAGATACATATGTGATTGTAATAGCCACAATGCCCTTCTAACGTTCTGAAATTCTTCGTGCTTTTTTGGAAAAGCTTGTCGCTACAAAAGCCTTAAGATCCAAGTGCAAGAAATATGAAGAAATTCTGATATCTGGTAGCGAGAAACGAACCCAGGTCCCTTAATCAATTGCCTTTTTTAGACGTTCTTGTCACCAGAAGAGATGGTTCTTTTAATACTTCTGTTTTTAGGAAGAAGATGTTTACTGGTTTAGGACGCAATTATTACAGCTCCTGTTTTTACAATTCTAAACTTAATTCTATTTTTACTCTCCTCCACAGGGCGTTTTTCATTACTTCGAACTAGCAATCCTTTCATCAGGAAATTAATTTTCTCTCAGAATATTTCATGAGTGACTGCTTTCTGCAAACTTTATTTTTTAAACAAGTTCGTACTTTTCTTAACAAACAATTCACTGACGTCACAAAACCTCCAACAGTACCTAAATTAAACTTTTACGCCAAATTTCCATTTTTACACAATGACTTTTAGAAAATGGTTGGTGCAAATTATTCACAATCATTATGGTGCGATTAATTCAAAATTAATTCCCAAAAATCCTTTAACAACAGGTTCATTTTTTAACTACAAGGATCGATTAAGCCCTTTTTTATCCTCGAACGTGGTGTATGAGTATACTTGCCCTAAGTGTAACTCTAGGACATATGTCGGATCCACGAGGAGGTTACTGAGGGTCAGAATCAACTCCCTTCGTACTGGTTGTAGGCTCTCCAATCCAGAACATTCTAATATCAATGCTCATTCCAAAATTTGTAAAACTTATATTGAAAGAAATTATTTCAGCATGATAGGCCAAACAGCAAATCCTCACGAATTGCTTATACTCGAGTCATTATTTATCAAAAACTAGTCACCCAGTTAAATACCCAAATCTCCTCTACTCAAATTTACCTGAGTTAACTCTCTCTATAAGCATTCTGTCTTTTGCTCTCTCCACACAAGATTGGTTAGCTGTCTTTTGTTCTGTTGCGCTTTATAGCTGTGTTGTATTTGGTGAATTTTATTTTTATTTTTCTTGTGATTTTTAAAGCTTTTACAGTGACTTTTTGAGTAATTTATTCATTGTTCAACAGATTCCTGATGATGTAATAAAGAAATTATTACGAAACGTTAGAAATAAAGAAATATGTTAGAGTTAACTGGTTTCTCTGGTCCACCCTCACACTGATGTGTCTCTCTGGTCTTCAGCTACCCTTGCCTTTGATATATATATATATATATATATATATATATATATATATATATATATATATATATATATATATATATATATATATATATATATGTGTGTGTGTGTGTGTGTGTGTGTGCATGTCTGTGTGTGTGTGTATGAGTATGCTTGCGTGTGTACCTGGATTTCAGTTTCTTGTTACGATACTGAGTGGAAATGTTCAAGTTATTTAGCAAAACAAAATACTTAGCCAAACAAGTTACAGCAAGCAAGGATCTAGTAAAGTGATTTCTGTCTGTATATGCGTGTGAACACATTTTGAATGTCGCTGTGATGTATACCAGTTTTCCAAAAGGACTGTTACAGCGGCTTCTTCCGTCATGATTAGTTCCAAAGGAAACGATGACGTTGAAACTGCAGATCAATACTGGTTATAACCACAAATGAATCGATTGTCAGATTTTGTGACCATAGCGTGTCCCTAAAATTTTGTTTTTAGTGGTTAAGATTGCAAGCTGTAAGTTTATCAAGAAAATTCGATTGTAATTGTAGTAGTATATCTACTTTCAATGATGCACATTGTATAAGATATGGCTTGCAGTAAGTTTTGATAGGCTGAGCAAATATTAAGTCAATTAAAGCGACATAAATATGTTTTTAAAAGAAAATCATCCTTGGAGCAGAATTAATGAGGAAAATCACTCCAATGAAAGCAGATAACAACGAAAAATAAGGCGAAAAATGTAGTACAAATCAAAAGTTAGTTGAGAAAAGCAGAAATATTTTATAAAAAAAAATATTACCAGTTTCATATTCCGCTGAAGGACAGTGAAGATGAGGTTGTTAAAGGTAAGCTATTTAGCCTCATAATAAAGAATAAGCACAAAGCCTGAGAGATACCTGGAGAGAAAATGTGTCAAAGAAGAATTAATCTGAGATGTATTTTTACACAAGTGCGGATGGAGAGGACAAATTAATATAAGATTTTTCTATAGAGAGAGAGAGAGAGAGAGAGAGAGAGAGAGAGAGAGAGAGAGAGAGAGAATGAGAGAGAGAGAGAGAGAGAGAAGCAATTGAATTAATGTGATTGAAGGGATAACGTTGAAGACATGGTTGTGGGATGGTAACAGAAATGACAAACAATTCAGGGAAAAATAGATTCACGAGTTGCTATACAAGACATATTTTTGCTTCATTTTTTATATAATTTTTGAGAGCAGGAATCGACTGGAAAGAACTGTTGCAAAAGTTAAAAATACACTCTTAATCATACATTTTTTTCTAACCTGTGACGTTTCTATTCCCGAAAGCCCAATCCTTTACAATCAAATATCGAAATTATTCACGGACTGTGATGAATAACCGACCATGAAATTACTTTTACGATGCATAATATTATTCCCGCAAAACCTGCCTTCAAGACATGTCATTTACCGAACGTAATGTTATTACTTTATCGGGTATTTTCACGGCCCTGTTGTTATCGCATTGATATTGAATATTTTGCGGAGAGAATTACAGTAATACAATGATTATAGATGGTAAACATAAGCACGAGAAAGGGCGTCGAAGGTGGAGGGAGGGCAGTTTGTTCAGTCAAGAAGAGACATAGATTTTAGCGCAACATTAAACTAACTGAATTCATTGTTTGGTCGATGTTAAAACGTTGTATTAAAACATTTTAGTGCAATTAATTATGTCAATGTTAAGCACTGAAAAAGTGTTTATTCTATATTTTGTTAAAACAAAAAACACTTCCCAACCCTTGCTAAACACCTCGTTAAACATGTCTCATAACCTTATTTTCAAAGCTAGGGCTGTCATTACAGCCACAACACACTTATAGCTAGACTCCTGAATCTTGAGTCCCCTGTTGCTATCATTTTCTGTATTTCGTTTTTATTCACCCAATTATGTTGGCTTTTTTTAATTCTTTATGTCTTGCCTAGACTTTTCGCGACTTCTCACCCACACACCAGGATGCCGGAGGAAACGACGTGCTCCTGATGGTCACGATCATTCACCGGTACTCTTCCTTTTTCCACCTCATGGACTTTTAAGTAATTCTTACAAATGTCTTTCTGCTTGATCCATCTCACTGCTTAGTTATTGCAGTTACTTCTACCTTTTCCCTGACCAACGCTAAACCTTCCTTTATTATGCATTTTTAATCTCTCTTTTTGGTAATTATAAGAATGCGTTCTTCTGGAACAACCCAATGTAATCCATCATACTGCAGTCCTTCAAACTACCAGTAAATTGCTCTGATGTTTATTACCGTAAAAATATATGATTTGGTTAGGACCCTCATCCCCGTCTCACAAATGTTTTGCCATCCTGTTCGGATGACATGATTTATGATAATCTTTTTTTTTACGCTTGATATTGCTAATATTTTAGGTAGTCTGCCCTGTGAGTCTATTAGTTTAGTTTCATAGCTATGATTATACCTCTTAGCTCTCAAAACTTGTTACTAGTATTATGCTACACGATTTATGTTTGTTATTACTAATTGCTCAATATATGGTCACTTCCTCATCTTGTGAGATGTTTCCGTAGGTTCTGCTCCCTGCTGAATCATTCCCTCCTCTCATTACCCGCTTCTATCATTTATACGTCTACTGTTGTTCCCACACTCGTTGTATCTCCTTCAATCATCTGCAAGCCCTATTTTGTTGTTGTCACTTAAACTCGAGCAACTCTTTCTTTTTCTACCAACTTTGAAGCTGAGACCGCAACATCTGAATAGCAATCTCGTAACTTTAGTACGTTTATTGCCTCAAAGGTGCAGTTTCTCTCTCTCTCTCTCTCCGATCCAGTCGCTAGGTTCTATGTGATGAAACTGTAATTCAGCTCTTCTTTTCTATAAAATTTTGGTTGTATGGGTCACTTTAGATTTGTCTTGGGGAGACTACATAATCAATATTGCTAAATATGCTTCTAAAATGTAGTTTATTTGCTTGGATGTTTTCATTTGTTTTCCTTCTAATCAGAAATAAAGCAGAGGCAATATGTCCGATCAACGCTCACCTTACCTCCTCTCTAGATCCATTTTTTACCACAAGGTGACATCAGTATCATTTTCCAGCTCACCATGAAGAATGACCGAAGAGCTGCTGGGATATCCCTGTTACCACTGTCGGCATTGGCACAGGCGTCCGAGTTAGCAGGTTAAAGTTTATTAAGTTTCCAGTAAATTTTGAAGCTTATGCGGTATAGTCATTTTTTCTTAATGAAATACCTTTCACATCCAATTCTTCCCATTTCTCACTCTAAGCTTCGACCTTATGTAAAGGCCAAGGTTATACATGGAACAGTTTAACGTCTTGATTTAAGAATTTACCCTGCTTTGGCAACTGTTTCATCAAGAGTCCCTAAAAAGAAACATTAGGCTACTACTTCCCACATTTTTTCCAGACAACGTTTTCCTTAACTATGAGACTGCTTACTCTTTCCGTTCATAGTCATCATTTCCTCCTTTAATGGGTAAATAACCAAGGAACTTCTGAAATGCTGAAAATTTCCTTATATTATGAGAGCTCCTCACTATGTTATTAAGCTATCAGCGATTTCAGATTCATAGTTACGTGGCTTCTAATGATTTATTGATTGGTTTTGATTTTAAGGAAAGTTATGAAAGGACCACACGTGAATAAATTAAAGACTCATTATAGATACTTAAGCAATCTCGTTTTTGCTTATAACCACAATAATACCTTGATTCACGCAAACGGCGCACAAAAGGTTATTATTAGAACAGAATATAAAGCGCCATCACGCAAACCGTGATGCCTTTGAAACCGAGGCGTTTTTGTTTTTGACGTTTCCCAAGAAACTGAAGATACTGCTAATCACTGTTTTCATGTTTATAAGCTTAAAGGTGCACCAAGATCATTATTTTCTGGCATGATGATACTTTCATTGTCAGGTCTCAAGATAAAGGATCTGGTGCAATGAATCACATCACAGGAATGGAAGTTTCTGTCTGCTGTACGGCACACAACCTTTTGTTACTCTTGAGAAAACTTTCGTATGTAACAAGGAAACCACGTATCTAGCTAGCAAGCATCCACGGAATCATTCGAAATGGGGGAACAGGACAAAGAAGGTTAAAATAAATAAGATATTTATTAAAAAAAAAAAAGTCTTATGACCATCTGAAATTAACTCTACGTAAGAGCAACTTTAAACAAAGATAATCAGATTCAAGACAAAGAAAATTCGTTGGTAAGAAAACCAGACCGGGC